>NC_057744.1:40463846-40470734 GCF_004010195.1 Chiloscyllium plagiosum | reverse complement strand
GGGCCGTGGATGGAGGTGAGGGAGGAGGTGTGGGTGCAGGTTTTGCAATTCCTGTGGTGGCAGCGAAGGAAGGGTGGGTTGTTGGGGGGGTGGACCTGACCAGGTAGTCACGGAGGGAATGGTCTTTGTGGAAGGCAGAAAGGGTTGGGCAGGGAAATATATCCCTGGTGGTGGGGTCTGTTTGGAGGTGGCGGAAATGTCGGCGGATGATATGGTTAATGCGAAGGTTGGTCGGGTGGAAAGTGAGGACAAGGGGGGTTCTGTCCTTGTTACGGTTGGAGAGGTGGAGTTTGTGAGTGGAGGTGCGGGATGTGGATGAGATGCGTTGGAGGGCATCTTCAACCACGCGGGAAAGGAAATTGCTATCTTTAAAGAAGGAGGCCGTCTGGTGTGTTCTGTGGTGGAACTGGTCCGCCTGGAGCTGGAGGAATGGGGAATACAGGATGGCATTTTTGCAGGAGGTAGGGTTGGAAGAAGTGTAATCCAGGTAGGTGTGGGAGTTGGTGGGTTTGTAAAAAATGTCAGTGTCAAGTCGGTCATCACTAATGGAGATGGAGAGGTCCAGGAAGGGGAGGGAGGTGTCAGAGATAGTCTAGGTAAATTTAAGGTCAGGGTGGAATGTGTTGGTGAAGTTGATGAACTGCTCAACCTCCTCGCGGAAGCACGAGGTGGTGCCAATGCAGTCATCAATGTAGCGAAGGAAGAGGTGGGGACCAAAAGAGAAAATGCTGGAAAATCTCATCAGGTCTGGCAGCATCTGTAAGGAGAGAAAAGAGCTGACGTTTCAAGTCGAACTGACCCTTTATCAAAGCTAGGTGGGAGTGGTGCCGGTGTAACTACGGAAGATGGACTGTTCTACGTAGCCGATAAAGAGATAGGCATAGCTGGGGCCCATACGGGTGCCCATGGCTACCTCTTTGGTCTGGAGGAAGTGGGAGGATTCGAAGGGGAAATTGTTGAGGGTGAGGACCAGTTCAGCCAAACGAATGAGAATGTCGGTGGAAGGGTACTGTTGGGGATGTCAGGAGAGGAAGAAATGGAGGGCTTGGAGGTCCTGGTCATGGCGGATGGAGGTGTAGAGGGATTGGATGTCCATGGTGAAGATGAGACATTGGGGACCGGGGAAACAGAAGTCTTGGAGGAGGTGGAGGGCGTGGGTGGTGTCCCAAACGTATGTGGGGAGTTCCTGGACTGGGGAGAGACGACACGTATTGAGGTACATGAAGGTGAATTCGGTGGGGCAGGAGCAGGCTGAGACAATGTGTTGGCCAGGGTGGTCAGGCTTGTGCATCTTGGGAAGAAGGTAGAATCGGGCGGTGCGGGGTTCTTGGACTACGAGATTGGAAGCTGTGGATGGGAGATCTCCTGAGGTGATGAGGTTCTGTATGGTCTGGGAGATGACAGTTTGGTGAGGGGGGTGGGGTCATGGTCGAGGAGGCAGGAGAAGGAGGTGTCTTCGAGTTGGCATCTGGCTTCAGCAGTGTAGAGGTCAGTGCGCCAAACTACCACTGCACCCCATTTATCTGCTGGTTTGATGGTAAGGTTGGGATAGGAGCAGAGGGAGTGGAGGGCTGCACGTTGTGAGGGTGAGAGATTGGAGTGGGGGAGGGGTGTAGACAGTTTGAGGCAATTAATGTCTTGGCGGCAGTTGGAAATGAAGAGATCAAGGGTGGGTAATAGGCCAGCTCGGGGTTTCCAGGTGGAAAAAAAACACCTCCAAATGGACCCCATCACAAGAGATATATTTCCCTCCCCACCCCTTTCCGCTTTCCGCAAAGACCGTTCCTTCCATGACTACCTGGCCAGGTCCACGCCCCCCCCCCCCCCCCCAACAACCCATCCTCCCGTCCTGGCACCCTCTCCTGCCACCGCAGGAATTGCAAAACCTGCGCCCACACCTCCTCCCTCACCTCCATCCAAGGCCCCAAAGGAACCTTCCACATCCATCAAAGTTTCACCTGCACATCCACCAAAAAAAATGTTATTTATTGTATCCGTTACTCCTGATGCAGTCTCCTGTACATTGGGGAGACTGGATGCCTGCTCGCAGAGCACTTTAGGGAACATCTCCAAGACACCTGCACCAATCAACCCCAATGCCCAACATTTCAACTCCCCCTCCCACTCTGCCGAGGACATGCAGGTATTGAGCTTCCTCCACCACCGCTCCCTCACCACCCGATGCCTGAAGGAAAAAAGCCTCATCTTCTGCTTCGGAGCATTTCAACCCCAGGGCATCAATGTGGACTTCACCAGTTTCCTCATTTCCCCTCCACCCACCTTACCCTTGTTCCAATCTTCCAGCTCAGCACTGTCCTCATAACCTGTCCTACCTGCCAATCTCCCTTCCCACCTATCCTGTCCACCCTCCTCTCTGACCTATCACCTCCATCCCCACCCCCATTCACCTATTGTACTCTTTGCTACCTTCTCCCCAGCCCCACCCCCTACCCTCACTTATCTCTCCACCCTGGAGGCTCCCTGCCTCCATCCCTGATGAAAGACCTTTGCCCGAAACGTCGATTTTCCTGCTCCTCTGATGCTGCCTGACGTGTTGTGCTTTTCCACTCTGATCTAAACAGTTGTAGTGTTCTTCAGCCTACTGCTTGTTTACTTTGCATTTTGTCAAGCTGATATTTATATTAATTGTAAATTTCATTAAGATACTGGAACAAGTGCTGAAATATTGTCTAAAGATGTAAGCAGTACATGGTCCAGAGGGTAAATAACTTATTTTTAGATGTATCAGGACACACCAAATTTTTATGTAATTCATGACCAAGAATTCTCTCTCCTCAGTAAAAAGGCACATATTTACCTCAATCTGACTCAAAGGTTAGACAACACAAGGTAGAGAATTCCTTTGAAAGGGACTATCCCCATTTATTCGAAGGGTTAAGAATGTTAAAATGAGACTGAATTACATGGAAGGAAGATGTTAAACCCTGATGCTTCATAAACTAAGAAAATACTACATCCCTTCCTTACAGAAGTTGAGAACAAATCCATGGAATTGACAATAATGGGTTAATTTCCCACATCATAAAAGCAATTGTAGCACAGTGGCTCAATGGTTAGCGCTACTGCCTCATAGTTGAAAAGTGTGGTGCTGGAAAAACACAGCAGGCCAGGCAGCATCCGAGAGCAGGAAACTCTTAACCTACTGCCTCATAGTACCAGGGTCCACTTCTACCTTTTATCTCTCCACCCCCGAGGCTTCCAGCCTGATTCCTGATGAAGGGTGCCTGTCCGAAATGTCAATTTTCCTGCTCCTTGGATACTGCCCAACCTGCTGTGTTTTTCCAGCACTACTCTAATTTTGACTCTAATCTCCAGCATCTGCAGTCCTCACTTCCACTTCCACCCTTGGGTGATTGTCTGCGTGAGTTTCCTTTGGGTGCTCCAATTCCTTCGCACAATCCAAAGGTGTGCAGGTTAGGTGGATTAGCCATGGGAATTTACTGGGATAGAATGGTTCTGGATGGGATCCTCCTTGGAGGGTCAGTGTGGACTCAATGGCCTACTTCCATGCTGTAGGGAATTTATTGTTCTATGAACAGTTTGGACATGATTACTGTACACAAGCCGAATGATATTATTGGAACTTATGTTGACCTAATACGAGGTAGTGATGAAAGGAATTCACCCTCCTTCATGGTTGACAATATCGAAACTGTCCAAAAGCAGAGGTTCACAAAACTCAAGATAAATTGCAGATTCTGGCCAGTCCCATTAGATGTGAGCAATCGTCATTGCCCATCACATTTATAAACCCTTTTGGAAGCTTTTGTCTTTACAGATTACCATTTGGAATTACATCTGCTCCTGTGATTTTCCAGTGAACTATGTCAAACATGATCTTCACAAATTCCTGCACCACATGAAGTATATACCTATCTGTGGCTCAATAGTTGAAGAGCATGGTCAGGCAGTGTGTGCTGTATTTAAGCATCTATATCGCGAAGGATTCATGCTTCACGACAAGAAGAAGCTGAATAAGTAATATTGAGAGCTGAAGGGAGTAGAGAAAGGGTAGTCTGTGCTGACAGCAACCCATGTCATGCGATAATAGGCTTGAGAGTGGATGAAAATGGGTCACTCATATAATGTGATGATGGGTCTGGAAGTAACGTACGAAAAGCAACCCAGGTCATAACAGGACTGGGAGTGGGTGGGTAAAAGCATGGAAGGATGGAAGTAATTGAACTTGATGCTGAGTCCCAGAGGCTGTATGGTTCCCAAGCAGAAAATGAGATGCTGGTCATTTGTATGTTTTGAGATGGCTTGTGAAACAATGGGGAAAGATTATTGCAGAATTTTTCCCAGTTAAGTTGTAACATTATCTAAGGAAGGTTAGAGAATGGAAAACCTGCTCTAACTCCCAAATTACTATTAGACTGAACCCCTGACTCACCAATGACCCCTCCCCCCATGACTAGATTCCTAAGCCCTGGCCCACCCGAATACCCCCAGGCTTGGATCTTGCCTGCCAGACTAGACAACTGTCTGATACCCCTGTCCTACAACCTGACTGCCTCCTCACACTCATTAAACACATTAACTAACTTCAAATGTGACTCATTGTAATGGCATTGTGAAAACGAGAAGGATTAGGAAATGACAGGGTTCATTAGGATTGATGGGTTCATTAACATTTTCCTTGTGCTTTGAATTTTGTGAGCAGGCACCATGCACTGCATCCAATAAGCATGAACTCAAACCTGTGTGGTAATATTAAGTTTATATTGTCTATTTCCAATCTCTCGAGAGCATTTCATCAGAGAGTAGTTAAGGATATGGAATGCTTTGCCTGCATTGCCAAGTTTAAGTACATTTAAGTCGTCATTGGACAGGCAAATGGACGTACATGGAATAGTGTAGGTGGGATGGGCTTCAGATTAGTATGACAGGGCGGCACAACATCGAGGGCCGAAGGGCCTGTATTGCGCTGTAATGTTCTATGTTCTATGTTCTAATATCAAAGACAATGTAAGAGAAGATGTGCCAACAAAGGCTTGAATGGAGCAAAGCCTTCAGTTTTGCAAGGGCTGGTTTGAAATGACAGCTGTACAGAGTTCTTGTCTGACATCTCATTCAGGCAGCTCAAAGGAGTTCGGCATGCCTGCGGTTTGGACACTCTCTCTGCAATGTTTGGGTTACACAGCTCTCCAATAACACGGAGTGGCTGACTTGATGTTGTGGGAGATCTGAAGACCTGTTGCTGGGAGCAGCTGAGCCTACCAACTTCAGTGCCCATGTTCCTAGGCCACATGCTAAGGCTTCACCAGGGAAGAAAGCAACCAGGGTCAACCTCAAGCCAACGTCGCAATGGCTTCAACCGTGCATGAAAGATAAACGATTTCCAATACACCCCCATGAGAGAGACTCTGCTTCATCATAGGCCTCCAAGATTTCCAAAGCATCTGCTAGGTGGTCAGCAGTGTTGCCTCACAGTGCCAGGGACATGGATTCAATTCCAGCCTCGAGTTACAGTGTGGGGATTTCCCGTTCTCCCCATGTCTGCATGGATTTCCTCCCACAGTCATTCAGATTGATTGCCCATGCTAAACTGTCTCATGGTTGTGCAGGTTAGGTGGATTAGCCATTTAAATGCAGGGTAATAAGGATACGGTAAGAGGCTGCACCTGGGTCTGGGTTGGGTGTTCTTCAGAGGGTTGCCACATCATAGGGATTCAATGATATCCCCCATTGAAAAAGAATGGGTATGGAGACTGAGGAAAGGGGGAAGGTGTGGTAAAGGGGGAGGAGGAAAGGGAGAGAGAACAGTGGACAGTAAAGGGTTAATTAAATGTTTTGTTGCTGAGCATATGCTTAAGGAGACTTATCACAGTGCTGTCAGATCACTTGGAACTGGAAACTGAGACTGTAAGGTTTTTTTTTATCTTCCCTAACTAGTAGATCATGTAGATATTTTCCTAATCAACCTACTCAGAAATGTTATGACAAACTTCAGGAACAGGTAGAACTTGAACTTGGGCCTTCTGACTCAGTGGTAGGGACGCTGCCACTGCACTACAAATGCCCAACTTACTGTCTCTCTCCTATCTTTCAGTTTGAGAAATCCTATTAATGTTCACTCACCGGGGAGTAGGTCTGATCCTCCCACCTGGTGGCAGAGCTACAGGACTGGAGGCAAGCATCAAGGGGAACCCAGAAGTGGTCCAGCATAGTGAGTGATGGTCAAGGCCGGTCCAGAGACGTGGACTGAGGGGGGAAGGATACAAAGAGCAGATTGCTGCTCACCACAGATCTGGTACAAATATTCAATGATAAAGCCACAAAGTGAACAGATGCCCTAACATCAAATGTGACAGAGGAATGTAGGAGTGTTCAAACAAAAGTGAGCACCTACAAAGCTCTCTCTCTACAGGCTAGTAAAAGTATTGTAGCCCAGCAATCAGCAGCTGTCATCCTAATCCACCAATGTGTTCACCTTCCAAGTAATTAATAAGATGGTACATGCATGGCACACATTGTCTAAGAGAGCCAGAGATTCAGCTCTCAGTAGGATGAGGCTGTGGGGGTGGGGGAGTTAGGTATTGGATGAAAACCATAGCAGATTATAAAGTGAACAGCTTGTGGGATGGTTAGGCTTGACAGAAATGCAGAGTAAAGTTTGTGAGAAGATTTGTAGCTCGGGTGCTCGTTGCTGTGGTTCTGTTCGCCGAGCTGGAAGTTTTTGTTGCAAACGTTTCGTCCCCTGTCTAGGTGACATCCTCAGTGCTTGGGAGCCTCCTGTGAAGCGCTTCTGTGGTGTTTCCTCCGGCATTTGTAGTGGCCGGTATATTGGGTCCAGGTCGATGTGTTTGTTAATGGAGTTTGTGGATGAGTGCCATGCTTCTAGGAATTCCCTGGATGTTCTTTGTT
>NC_057744.1:40448283-40462825 GCF_004010195.1 Chiloscyllium plagiosum | reverse complement strand
CCGAGCTGGAAGTTTTGTTGCAAACGTTTCGTACCTTGTCTAGGTGACATCCTCAGTGCTTGGGAGTCTCCTGTGAAGCGCTTCTGTGGTGTTTCTGGGACAACACTACCATTATAGGGCAAGCGAAACAAAGAACAGCCAGGGAATTCCTAGAAGCATGGCACTCATCCACAAACTCCATCAACAAACACATCGACCTGGACCCAATATACCGGCCACTACAGCGGACAGCTGAAACTGACAACCGGAAGCGGCAGGGACAGGCCACTACAAATGCCGGAGGAAACACCACAGAAGCGCTTCAGAGGAGGCTCCCAAGCACTGAGGATGTCACCTAGACAGGGGACGAAACGTTTGCAACAAAAACTTCCAGCTCGGCGAACAGAACCACAGCATGCAGAGTAAAGGTTTAGCAGTATATTAATTCTAATAACTTTACTGAGCATGTGTAAAAGATCTAGGATATAGCAACATCTTTAGGGCAGGCACGGTGGCTCAGTGGGTAGCACTACTGCCTCATAGTGCCAGGGACCTGAGTTTTATCTAAGCCAGGCAACTGTCTGTGCTGAGTTTGCACGTTCACCCCATGTCTGTGTGGATTTCCTCAAGGTGCTCTGGTTTTCTCCCACAGTCCAAATATGTGCAAGTTGGGTGAATTGGGCATGCTGAATTGCCCATAATGTCCGTGGATGTGTAGGCTAGAGGAGGAGGATTCAGAAAGATGGAAGGAGGGATTGAGAATAAAGAGGGATAAGGGAGAGTAAGGGAATGGAAGGAAAGGGAGGAGGAGGGACCAAGAGATAGAAAGCAGGAGACAATCACCGTAATGACACCAAATAATTCAGAGGGCCAGACTAATGTTCTGGGGACATGGATTTAAATCCTCCTATAGCAGCCAGTGGGATATATCTTTGATTTCTACAAATCTGGAATTCAAAGTCAATCTCAATGATGATGATTATGAAATTGTCTTTGATTTTTGGTCTGGTTCATTGATCTCCTGTTAGGCAAATCAATCTGCCATCCTTACCAGGTCTAGGCTTACATGTGACAATGTGGTTGCCTCTTAACTACTCCCTGATATGATCTAGGAAGCTACTCAGTTCAAGGGCAATTAGGCATGGGCAAAAAAATGCTGGTCTCACCAGTAATGTCCACATCCCATGCAAGAATGAGGACAGAACATTCCCTCTTCGTTCCGGATAGCAGACGTTAGGACTGACTATGGGTACAGAGGCAATACAGTGTGTTTCTGAATCAATCTGCTGATACAGAGCCTTCAATATTCCTAAGGTCCTAGGGAGTGTTGCTGAACAAAGAGACCTTGGAATGCAGGTTCATAGTCCTTTGAAAGTGGAGTCGCAGGTAAATATGATAGTGAAGAAGGCGTTTGGTATCTTTTCCTTTATTGGTCAGAGCATTGAGTATAGGACTTGGGAAGTCGTGTTGTGGTTGTGAAGGATTTTGGTGAGGCCACTTTTATATAAATCTGGTCTCTTTCCTACTGGAAGGATGTTGTGAAACTTGAAAGGGTTCAGAAAATATTGACAAGGATGTTGCCAGGGTTGGAGTGTTTGAGTTATAGGGAGAGGTTGAATCGGTTGGGACTGTTTTCCCTGGAATGTCAGAGGCTGAGGGGTGACCTTATAAAGATTTATAAAATCATGAGGGGCATACATAAGGTAAATGGATAAGTTCTTTTCTCTGGGGTGGAGGAGTCCAGAACTAGGGGGGCATAGGTTTAGGGCAAGAGGGGAAAAATTTAAAGGAGATCTAAGGAGCAACTTTTTCCCAAGCAAAGGATGGTGCCTGTATGGAATGAGCTGCCAGAGTAAGTGGTGGAAGCTGGTACAGTTCCAACATTTAAAAGGTGTCTGGATACGTATATGAATAGGAAGGGTTTAGAGGAATATGGACCAAGTGCTGGCAACTGGCACTAGATTAATTCAGGATATCTGGTCGGTATGGTTGAATTGGACTGCAGGGTCCGGTTCCATGCTATACATCTCTATGACTCTATCCATTGCAATTGTGCAACTGAACAAGCAGCAGCCAATCAGCTTTCCTGCTGCTGTATGCACTTGGAGAATTGCTGCTCCACTTTTTCTAAAGATCACTGGACTTGGGCCTATAATCACATGAGGTCCCTGGGAATGTGCCAATGAATTGGAGTTGCAGGAATGGTCTGTGAATGACATTGTGTCACTTGGAATGTATTAATATCGCAGGGGATTTCTGGGAATGTTGTAATAAGAGCAAAGAGTACACAAGGACGTTCTTAGAACATGGTCAACTAAATCAAGAGAAACCCTCTCTTCACTACTCTTCCTTCCCACAAAGACACAGAAAATACATAGTAGAACAACCATTGGGGACACACAGTATGTAGATTGCACAGAAATTAAACAGGAATCAGAGAATGTATCAACATGGGGTTTCTGGGTGTGTGTGTGTGTGTTCATAATCATAAGAAATGAATGCCCTTCAGGTTGGGCTATGGTATGATTCTGGTTTAACTTGTTGCTTGTCCCCTCTGTTTGGTGGTGGGGTGTTGGTGCGCTGTTTTTTCTCTCTGTACTGAAGCGCATTACTAAGTTTGCTCGACCAAAATGCTCCACACCCAGTTGCATCACATGGGAGGTGATTTACATGTGGCTACTTTGCTGAAAGGGGGAGGACTTAAGCTGCAGGGCATTCTCAGATTATGTAGAGTCAGAGTTATAGCACTTTGTGTAACCACACCTCCTCACCTCGCATCTGACTTGACTAAGGTGGAAGAGCATTCAGTTCCCAGTGGCGAAGTTGAAGAATTCAAACATCAGACTTGACCCATGTGGACCATACTATAATCACACAGAAGTGTACCCTCTTTCATAGGTAGCCTGATGGGATGTGTGGCCAAGATTGCTCAGGAGGTCTGTCCAGGAGGCTATTCTAAGAAGATCAGGAGATCTGTTATTCCCAAGGGGCAACAATGAGTGTGGTGTCCAAACAGTTCATTTCAGCTGATACATTATTTTCCAGGTTTGACGTCTGGCTCCCATTGTGAACAGTGAAAAGGCAACTCAAGGGAAATCAATACAGAAAATGCTGAAACTACTCAACACCTGATGAAGGAGCGACGCTCCGAAAGCTAGTGTGCTTCCAATTAAACCTGTTGGACTATAACCTGGTGTTGTATGATTTTTAACTTTGTACACCCCAGTCCAACACCGGCATCTCCAAATCATGAAAATACTCAACAGCTCTGGCAGCATCTGTGAAGAGAAAAACAGCCACAGGGTTTAGGTGAACACTGTTCACAGCAGGGGACCTGGCAGTTTTGTTTTAGTTCAAAAATAAACTTCATTTAGAAGAATCTTAATATACATTCATGGTTACTAGAGCAGTTCAGTTCTGTACAGTCTTTACACATGGAGAGCAAACAATCCCCGACTCAGGCGACTGACTGTGTGGAGTTTGCACATTCTCCCCGTGTCTGCGTGGGTTTCCTCCGGGTGCTCTGGTTTCCTCTGACAATCCAAAAATGTGCAGGTTAGGTGAATTGGCCATGCTAAATTGTCCGTAGTGTTAGGTGAAGGGGTAAATGTAGGAGTATGGGTCTGGGTGGTATATGCTTCGGCGGGTCGGTGTGGACTTGTTGGGCCGAAGGGCCTGTTTCCACACTGTAAGAATCTAATCTAATCTAATCTAATCTAATCCCAAGGCATTTCTTACTTGTACAAGATTATATTTACATGCATTTGAGGTACTGGTAGAGTAAAGTTACTGAAAGGATCCCATTTAACTTCGGCAGAAAGACCCAGACAGTGGTCTTTCCCCACTGCGCTTTGGCAGCAACTGCCCCAAACCTCAGCACGTAGTCCTGGACCTTGGAATGTGCCAGTCTGCAACACTCGGTTGAGGTCAACTCCTTTATCTGGAAGACCAACAAGTTTCAGACAGACCAGACAGCATCTTTCACCAAGTTGATGGTTCTCCATACGCAGTCGATGTTTGTCTCGATGTATGTTCAGGACAACAGACAGTAGAGGACAAAATCCTGCATCATGGAGCTGGGTTGGAAAAACCTCAATAAAAACCATTGCAAGTCTCTCCAAACCTTCTTTGCAAAGGCACTTTCCAGAAGGAAATGTGTGACACTCTCTACCCAACACCCCCACAAGGACAGCATGCACAGAGGTATATGTGAAGGATCTCACAGGCTTTTCCCCACCAGCCAAACGATGTCTGGATTAGTCACCCCTCTTGAGCTCACATCCTTCCTAATAGATTCAATGAAGGCTCTACACAACACACAAACAGGGCAGGAGTGAGTGGGCAGTGGTGCCTGACTTCAGATCTGATTAGGAAGCTTTCTGATTCAGGAATCTGACTAATGCAGCAAATACCCATTACAGCAGATGGGGTTCTCACATCACCTATAGCAAGGCTCTCTATTCTTTCCTTCGAGTTAGGCTCATAATTAGTCATCATCTCCCTGCAGCTCTTTTATACTTAAGAGAAGCAACTTGCATTCATTCATAGAAATCCATTCTCTGCAGACACCTTACACCTTTTTCTTAAATGACCCGAGAACTTGGGAACCTAAAAGTCTTCATTTCCATGGCAATGACTCAGCCAATCAGAGTTGAGTTCCCATACAACCTAAGTGGTGGTGATTGGTTGAAATTTGGCATTCTTGCATTTATCCTGTCGAGGGGAAAATGAAAAGCTCCAGCAACACATCTCTTTTCAGTAATACTGCTGACTTGTACAAGGTTTAGACTGTTGGAATTTGTGTGTATTGTTCTGGATATCTCAATTTTATTGCTCTTCAAAGTAATACCTCAGCAATGACTGCCTTGAAGAAATTAATGACCCCAACTTCACCAGTCACAATAAATTCACAGGTGCACTCAAAAGGTTGAAAGTCAAGTGTTTGAGTTGGTTCAAAGTAAAGATTCGCTTGCCACTCTCTTGACCTGTGACTGAACCATGATATAGTTCAAGGAGACCTACCCAAGGCACACACTTATCTGATCCTTACTCTGAGCAGAAATCTTCCACACTGCTATCTATGTTGAAGGTCTCTGTTGCTTAAATGCCAGGGCTATTGCTTGCAAGTGGGAGTACAGGATTCTCTCTCTCTCCTGTACTCTCTGCTTGAGGCTCACATTGATTGTGTAGCCTGATTAAAGTTGTTCTCTAAATTCCACAGATTCACAATCCTCTGGGTGAAGACGTTCCTCCTCAACTCTAAATCTAGTCCCCCTTATTTTGTGGCTATACCCCTAGTCTTAGTTTCACCTGCCAGTGGAAGCAATCTCCCTGCTTCTATTTTACCTATCACCTTCATAATTTTATGTGTTTCTTTAAGATTCCCCTTCATTCTTCTAAATTCCAATGAACGTAATCTCAATCTACTCAGTCTCTCCTCATAAGCCAACCCTCTCAATTCCAGAATCAACCCAGTGAACCTTCTCTGCACCCCCTCCAGGGCCAGTACATTTTTTCTCAAGTAAGGAGACCAAAACTGTACACAGTGCTCCAGCTGAGGCCTTGCCAGCACCCTATATAGCTACAGCATGACCTCCTAGTTTTAGACTCCATCCCTCTAGCAATGAAGGACAATATTCCATTTGCCTTCTTAATTACCTGTTGAACCTGCAAACCAACTTCTTGTAATTCATGCACAAGGACACCCAGGTGTCTCTGTACAGCAGCATGCTGCAATTTTTCACTCTTTAAATAATGGTCCATTTTCCTGATACTTTTACCAATATGCATGACTTCACATTTTCCAACATTATATTCCATCTGCCAGACCCTTGCCCGCTCACTTAACTTATCTATATCTCTCTGCAGCCTTTCCACATCCTCTGCACACTTTGCTCTATCATTTATTTTAATATTATCTGTGAACTTTGACACACCACACATGGTTCCCAATTCTAAATTATCAATGTAAATTGTAAACAATTACAGTCCCAACACTGATCCCTGAGGCACGCCACCAGCTACTAATCACCAACCAAACGAAACACCCATTTATCCCCACTCTTTGCTGTCTGTTAGTTAACCAATCTTCTATCCATGCTAATACATTACCCATAAAACCACACATCTTTATCTAATGCAGTCTTTCGTGTGGCACCTTGTTGAATACCTTCTGGAAATACAGATACATCACATCCACTGTGTTCATAATATCCTTAAAAAACTCCACTAAATTAGTCAAACATGACCTGTCTTCCATGAACCCATGCTGCATCTGCTTGATGGACAATTTCTATCCAGATGTCTCATTATTTCTTCCTTGATGATAGACTCAAGCATTTTCCCTACTATAGAGGCTAAGCTAATGGGCTTATAGTTATCCACCTTTTGTCTACCTCCTTTTTTTAAACAGTTACATCACATTTGTTGTTTTCTAATCTGCTAGAACTGCCCCAGAGTTCACCAAAATTTGGTAAATTGCCACAAAAGTATTTGCGATTTCCCCCATCATCTCTTTTAACACCTGGGATGCATTCCATCTGGGCCAGAAGACTTGTCTAACTTTAGCCTCATAAACTTGTCCCACCCTACCTGTTTGATGATCATGATAGTTTCTAGCTCCTCACCTACCATAATCTCCTTGTCATTTGTGTCTTCTGTTCTTCAATGTCTTGGCCATTTCCTTATTTCCCGTTATTAAATCCCACTTCACATCGCTAAAGCACCAACTCTTTAAGCCACCCTTTTTTATTTTATATACATATAGAAACTTTTGTTATCTATTTTTATATTCTGAACTAGTTTACTCTCATAATCTAACTTATTTTTCTTTATACCTTTTCTCATGACATTCGATTGATCTTTAAAGATTTCCCAATCCCCTAGTTTCCCACTATCCTTTGCCACTCTGTATTCATTAGCTTTCAATTTGATTCCTCTTTTATTTCCTTAGTTATCCATGGCTGATTATCTCTTTTCCTACAGTCCTTCCTTTTCACTGGTATATACTTTTGCTGAGCACTAGAAAAATCACTTTGAAAGTCCTCTATTGTTCCACAACTGTCCCACCATACAGTCTTTGCTCCCAATCTACCTTAGACATCTCCTCCTTCATCTCATTGTAGTCTCCTTTGTTTAAGCACAAGACACTGATATTGGATTTTACCTTCTCAGCTGTATTATAAATTCAGTCATACTGTAATCACTCCTTCCGAGAGGATCCTTAACTATGAGATCATCAATTATTGCTATCTCATTACACAGGGTCAGATCTGGGATAGCTTGCTCCCTCATTGATTCTGTTGCATACAATTTGAGGAAACTATCACAGATACATTCAATGAACTCCTCCCCAAGGCTGCCTTGACCAACTTGGTTTGACCAATTAATATGTAGTTTAAAATCTCCTATGATATTTGCCGTTCCATTTCTACATGCATCAGTTATTTCTTTGTATATTGCCCGCCCCCACCATGTTGTTATTATTTGGTGACCTATGGACCATGCCTGTCAGTGACGTTTTCCCTTATTATTTCTAATTTCCACTCACATTGATTGAACCTTTTCCACTATAGAACCTATATCATCTCTCACTACCACCATGAGTCATCCTTAAGTATCAGAGCTACACCACCTCCCTTTCTTTCCTGTCTGTCCTTCCAAATAGTCTGACATCCCTGGATATTTAACTCCCAGTCACAACCACTCAGCAACCATGTCTCTATAGTAGCCACTAAATCATACCCGTTTGCAATGTTTTGTTGCCGTCAACTCATTTACCTTACTTCGAGCATTCAGGTAAAGTGTCCTTAAGCTAGTTTTATATCTTCTTTTTGAATCTTAATGCCTCAACCACTTTGTTTTCAAGCATTCTCACTTTTTCTGTCACTGCCTGGTTTCCATTCATCTTAGTGCTACACTACTCAGCTGCTTCTTGCTTTTTATTTACTATCTTGATTCTCTTTTTCCTTACTGTGTTACTCACTCGAGCTAACTCAGAGCGTCTCCTTAGGTTCCTATCCCACTGCCAAACTTGTTTAAAGTCCACCCAACAGTGCTAGCAAAACCACCCACAAGAATATTGGTCCCCTCACTGTTTGGGTGAAGACTATCCCCCTTGAACAGGTCCCACGTTTTGCAAGAAACAGTCCCAGTTATTTAGAAATCTAAAGCCCTCCCTCTTACACCATTCCCCCCACCATGTACTAAACTGCCTACCTAATCTGTTAATTCCTAGCCTCACTAGCACGTGGCACAGGTAGTAATCCAGAAATTACTACCTATGAGGTCTTGGCTTTCAATATGACTCCTAACTCTCTAAATTCAGCCTTCAGGACCTCATCCCTCTTTCTACCTATGTTGCTGATACCAACGTGTATTATGACCATTTGCAAGTTCCCAAAGTGCTCTGCTGTGACCCAGTAACATGCAGGACCCTTGCACCAGGAAGGTACCACACCAACCTCTTGGCACTAGAGCATCTGCAGAAGTGCTTCTCTGGAATGTGGCCTCTCAAGGAATGAGGTCCTGCAGACTATCAAACATTGCGTTGCTCTCTTTCTCATAATACTCTCACCTATGTGCGCACTCACACTCATTCCCACTAATATACATACACACACACACTTACACTCATTCAGTTTCAATGTTACACAAACTTACACTCATACTCACTCACTCACCCACACAGTAATCAATGACAGACTTCCACTAGGTCTGGACAGGGTGGGGAGTTATTTGGGAGAGGGGAGAATCAGAAGAAATTGGAGATTAGAACAGAAGGATAGGTAGAATTGGGATGATTGGGTGGGAGGGAGAAGGAGAGGGGAACTTAAGAGAGAGGATCCAAATGAAAGGGACATTGTTATGGGGGAAAATGATTAGGTGAGAAGGAGGGGGGAAGAAATCAGGAGAAAGGGGGAGACTGAGAGAGAGGGAGGGAATCATGACAAAGGAGGACAGAGGGAAGTTCAGGAGAGGAGTTGGACCATGTTAGGGAAGAGAGGTAGAGATAACTCTGGGGCTTTGTTCCCTGGAGCATCAGAGGCTGAGGGGGTGACCTTATGGAGGTTTATAAAATCATGAGGGACATGCATAGGATGAATTGCCAAAGTCTTTTTCCTGGGATAGGGAGTCCAAAACTAGAGGGCAAAGGTTTAAGGTGAAAGGGGAAAGATTTAACAAGGACCTGAGGGGTAACATTTTTAATGCAGAGGGTGGTGTGTATGGAATGAGGTATCAAAGGAAGTAGTAGAGATTGATTATAATATTTAATGGCTAAATGAATAGGAAGGGTTTGGAGGGATATGGGCCAATTGCAGGCAAATGGGACTAGATCCGTTTTGGATATCTGGTCAGCATGGATGGGTTGGACCCAAGGGTCTGTTTCCTTGCTTAACAACTCTGTGACTCTATGACACTAACACAGAGAAATTAAGGATCAGATTGGGAGAGAGGCAGAGATGTGTGTTACACATATTGCAAACAGCCCTTCAGCTGGACTTGGCTCCACATTCAAGCAACTATAATCCATGGCATTAACTTGTTGTTATTGACCTGCAGGCTGTTGGTAAGAGCATCTGGAGACTCCTGCATGCCAGAGTCAGAAGTGTTTGGTTTTACAAAGAAGCATTTGTTCCCCCATATTACAGTTCCAGCAGCTGAAGCCACTATCCTGGAACACAGGATAGTGTGTGTGCATTGATTACAGTTCAGATCCAGGGAAAGCACCATTGATTTCTAAGTCACTGTATGCTGATGGGAGGTGTCCATTGAAACTCTAAGATTAAAGATGACCTTGTTCCTTTTTTTGGAACATAGGGGAGTGAAAGATTCAACTCCCTATCACTGAAAGGAGTACAACGTGTTTGACATCAAATTATGTCTTTTAATCATGCAAAAAATCTTACTAATACCCTCATGTGTTTTGGCAACTGTAACATATCATTACGAATGATAACAATAGGATTTTAATTCCATTGAAATAAATTGATAGAGCTGCAGGTGCTGAGATCATTTATATGCAATTACGAAAAGTGAAGTATGTCACGCATACAGATCATCATGTTTTAGAAATCGGAACTCCTGCAAACATAGAACAAGAGACAAGAGCACAGCCTTTAGCCTCTTGTACGTTCCCAAACACTTCAAACTGACCAGAGAAGTGGGCATACAGTTTGGAGGCTTCGGTAAACTTCCAAAAGTCCAGCATCAAACTGAATCCCACAAGCCACCTCATGTTTTCTGAAAGGCATGGTTTTTCCAATGGCTCTAGATTATGAGATCTAAGGACATTCCTGTCTGGGATGACAGCCAGAGGATGTGAGCTCAAATCTCACAAGAATAGTTTGTATGTTTGACAATGATCAAAAAATTAAACAACTGTTTCAGTGACCTTGGAATTGCCGGATCTTTATTTCCAATATGTTTTGTTCTTTTTTTAATACTTTTTTCATAAACCCCCACACTGTTGCCAAACAGTGGTAGTGCTTATTTTCCCCAGCACCAAAGTCATGTGTGTGTAGGTATCAGCTACAGTGAAGAACAACGAGTTCCGAAATCTTTATTCATATTCCACCACCAGGAAGAAAGGAAACACCTGAGTGGCTAGTGACAAACAGTGCCCTGCTCAGCACAGGGCAATGCCTGGGTGATCAAAAAGGTGAAGGGAAGGGCAGGGATTTAATCAAAATGGAGTCAGAGAGGGAAATAAAACACTCCAATGCCAGGGTGTCCACCTCTCCCTGAAACCTCGATGGCATTGGTGGACACCCAGAGTCCCTGTCCAGGGACACCCAGGCCCGAACGTAACTACGGAAGAGGGGCAGGCAATCAGCCATAATGACCCCCTCTATGGCTTATTGCCTGAACCTGTTTATGGCCAGTTTGACCAAGCTGAGGAGCAGACTGACGAGGAGATCTTCTGACCTACCCTCCGCACCAGGTGCCCAAAGATCAGGAGCGTGGGGCTGAAGTGCAACCAAAAACATAAAAGAAGGCTCTTGAGGAATTGCTGCATCATAGAATCTCTACAGTGTGGAAACAGGCCATTAGGCCCAAGACATCTACACCGACCCTCCAAAGGGTAACCCACCCAGATCCATTCTCCTACCCTACTCTACCTTCACCCCTGACTAATACACCTACTTACACATATCTGAACACTATGGGCAATTTAGTATGGCCAATTCACCTAAACTGCACATCTTTGAATTATGGGAGGAAACCCACACTGACACAGGGAGAATGTGTAAACTCCACACAGTCAGTCACCTGAAGCTAGAATTAAACTCAGGTTCCCGGTGCTGTGAGGCAGCAGTGCTAACCACTGAGCCACCATGCCGCATCTTTGTTAGAAACCTAACCTGTTCACTAAATTTCTTCAGGGAAGGAAACCTCTTGCCATGCAACTCCAGGCCATCTTCAGTGACTCTTAATTGCTAATGAAGTACTTCAGCAAAACAATTAGTTACATTAAATAAGAAACTGGGCAAAAACATCAAGTGTTAATAGAGGTAGGCAATAAATGTCATCCTCAAAGTAGCAGCCACATCCTGAGAATGACTTTTAAAAACAAAAGTTTGGAAGTTTTAAAGAATCACTCTTGCCCCTTCCTTTAGGGCTGCATATGATTTTTTTCCATCTGCAAGTGTTTTCATACCCAACTAAAGGGATTTTTACCTTCACATTTCTTTGACCAATAATCATCACCAGTAAAAACTGAGTATTTACCCATTATGGCACTTTCCACACTGTAAGTAATCTAATCTAATCTAATCTAAATCTAATCTTTTCACATATTATCAACAACCATTAAATCACTATTAGATGCTTATATCGATTGTAGTTAACTATATGCAGGTGGAGGTCATTGATTCTGTTTTGAGTTGAGTCTGTTAAAGAGACATTTGCTGATGCTGTGCTGTTGAGATTCAGTTACATTCTTTCAGAGTCATACAGCACCGAAACAAGTCCAACTAAGCCATATGGACCATAATCCCAAACTAAACTTGTCCCAGCTGTCTGCATTTAACCCATCCTGCTCCAAATATTCCTTATTCATGCATTTAACCCATCCTGCTCCAAACATTCCTTATTCATGCATTTAGCCCATCCTGCTCCAAACATTCCTTATTCATGCATTTAACCCAGCCTGCTCCAAACATTCCTTATTCATGCATTTAACCTTACTGTGAAGCCTCTTCCACCACTTCCTCAGGAAGTTCATTCCACTCACCAAACATTCTCAGTGTAATAAAAAGTTCCTCATGTCTTTTTAAAATCTTTCTCCTCTCACCTTAAAAATGTGTCCCCTTGTTTTCATATCTCCACCCTAGAGAAAAGACACCCACCATTAACCCTATCCATGTCCCTATCCAAACCTCTATAAGGTCACCCCTTAACCTCCGACGCTCCAGTGAAAGTATGTCCCAGCCTATACAGCCTCTCCTTATAACTCAAATGTAAGAATAATTATAACTTATATTTGTAATGATTCACTCTGTAAATAAAGCTTGATTCCGGTCTCATTTTTTGATAACTTGTTATTGGATATTTAAAAATAGCTGGAAAAAACAAGAAACAGCAAAAGCTTTTATATTCAGTTATTTAGCAAAATTGAAATCCATCAAAGACAGGAAATGAGTTCAGCATAAAGCACCACATGGCCAAGCCAGCGCTTATGGACCATCCTTACACATTTAGTTTACCCAGAGATTGGGGGGGTGCATAGTGGCTAGCACTGCTGCCTCATAGTGCCAGGAACCTGAGTTCAATTCCACCCTTGGATTGGAGTCTGTGTGGAGTTTGCACGTTCTCCCCACATCTGCGTGGGTTTCTCTAAGTGCGCTAGTTTCTTCCCACAGTCCAAAGATGTACAGGTTAGGGGGATTGGCTGTATGCCCACAGTATCTAAGGCTAGGTGGGTTAGTCATGGGAAATGCAGGATTACAGGATAGGGGATATGGGATGCTCTTCAGGAGGTTAATAATGGACTCAATGGGTCGCATGACTTGCTTTCATACTGTAGGGACCCTATTAGGGAAAAGATGGAGCTAAAGTTGGGTGGAGTTAATATATTTGTTAAACATGAGACCCGAATATTCCTGCACGGTAGGGGTAGGTGGAAGAGAAAATGTCATCTGTTGCTTTAACTTCTGTCTATCAAATAAATCAGCAGTAATTCAAACTATTCTGAGGGAGGGGGACCAGAGGCTAGAAATAGAATCTCCAAATAAACAAACTATTGCTGGAAGTTTTTCTCAACAGATCAGTAAGGCTGCAGGGCATCACACCTGTGTCACAATCATGACCCAACCCTGCTCAGTTACATTCCAAAGGAACTTAGCTGTGAAGCTAAGTACTTTGAGAAGGAATACTACTCCAAGGTTTGTTTGATAACTCCTTGCCTGGGATAGAGATTGTAGCATGGAAACACAGCCTTCATTCCAAACAATCCACACCGACTATCTTCCCAAACTAAACTAGTCCCACCTGCCTGAACTTGGCCCATACGCCTCCAAATCTTTCTAATTCATGGACTTATCTAAATGTCTTTTAAAGGTAGCATTCACCACTTCCTCCGGCAATTCATTCCACGTACAAACCACACTCTCTCTAAAAAAGTTGCCCCTCATGTCTGTATTAAACCTTTCTCCCCTCACCTTAAAAATATGTCCCTTAGTTTTGAACTCACCCACCCTAGAAAAATAACCCTTGTCATTCACCTTATCTAAGCCCCTTATGATTCTATAAACCTTTGTAAGGTCACCCCTCAACCTCTTACACTCCAGAGAAAGAAGCCCCAGCCTATCCATTATCTCCTGAGAACTCAAACCCTCCATTCCTGACAACATGCTGGTAAATCTTTTCTGAACCCTCTCCAGTTTAATAACATCCTTCCTACTACAGGGTGACCAAAACTACAGACAGTACTCTGGAAGAGGCCTCACCAACATCCTGTCCAGCCTCAAGATGACATCTCAACTCCTATTCTCAAAGGTCTGAGCAATGAAGGCATTGAAGGAGTGGGAGACCTTGCCACAATATACACCAATCCCTAATCTTCGTTAGGCTCTCAATTACACTATCTTTCTTGACAGTTTAGCCTCTCTGAAGAAAGAGCAAGGATCTTTGATCATTTCACTCTCATTGTGAAGGAATGGGAAACAAACCTTTAATTTTTGTAAGTAAAGTTCTCACATTAGGAACACAGGGCTGATTTGGAATTGTAAATGTGGCTTTGTGCATGGGAAATCATTGTTGTGGTTCTGTTCGCCGAGCTGGAAGTTTTTGTTGCAAACGTTTCGTCCCCTGGCTAGGCGACATCATCAGTGATTAGATTAGATTACAGTGTGGAAACAGGCCCTTCGGCCCAACAAGTCCACACCGACCCGCCGAAGCGAAACCCACCCATACCCCTACATTTACCCCTTACCTAACACTATGGGCAATTTAGTATGGCCAATTCACCTGACCCTGCACATCTTTGGACTGTGGGAGGAAACCGGAGCACCCGGAGGAAACCCACGCAGACACGGGGAGAACGTGCAAACTCCACACAGTC
>NC_057744.1:40439449-40447876 GCF_004010195.1 Chiloscyllium plagiosum | reverse complement strand
TTCTGTTCGCCGAGCTGGAAGTTTTTGTTGCGAACGTTTCGTCCCCTGGCTAGGCGACGTCATCAGTGCTTGGGAGCCTCCTGCGAAGCGCTTCTTTGATGTTTCCTCTGGTGTTTATAGTGGTCTGTCCCTGCCGTTTCCGGTTGTCAGTTTCAGCTGTCCGCTGTCGTGGTTGGTATATTGGGTACCCAGCACTGATGATGTCGCCTAGCCAGGGGACGAAACGTTTGCAACAAAAACTTCCAGCTCGGCGAACAGAACCACTATAACGAGCACCCGAGCTACAAATCTTTGCACAAATTTTGAATGGGAAATCATGTCTCACTGACTTGATTGAGTTTTTGAAGAAGTAACAATGAGAGTTGATAAGGGCAGAGTGATTCAGTAATGCGTTTGACAAGGTTCCTCATGGTAGACTGCTTAGCAAGGTTAGATCACATGGAATACAGGGAGAATTAGCCATTTGAATACAGTTGAGACTTTATTGCTAGCCAGGGGACGAAACGTTTGCAACAAAAACTTCCAGCTCGGCGAACAGAACCACAACAACGAGCACCCGAGCTACAAATCTTCGCACAAACTTTGAATGGGAAATCATGTCTCACTGACTTGATTGAGTTTTTGAAGAAGTAACAATGAGAGTTGATAAGGGCAGAGTGATTCAGTAATGCGTTTGACAAGGTTCCTCATTGTAGACTGCTTAGCAAGGTTAGATCACATGGAATACAGGGAGAATTAGCCATTTGAATACAGAACTGGCTCAAAGGTAGAAGACAGAGGAAGGTGGTGGAGGGCTGCTTTTCAGACTAGAGGCTTATGACCAGTGGCGTGCCACATGGATCGGTGCTGGGTCCACAGCTTTTTATCATTTATATAAATTATTTGGATGTGAACGTGGAAGGTATAGTTAGTAAGTTGCAGATAACACCAAAATTGGAAGTGTAGTGGACAGTGAAGAAGGTTACCTCACAGTACAATGGGATCTTGATCAGATGGGTCAATGGGCTGGGGAGTGGCAGATGGAGTTTAATTTTGATAAATGTGAGGTACTGCATTTTGGAAAAGCAAATTTTGGCAGGACTCGCACACGTAATGGTAAGGTCTTATGGAGGGTTAGTAAATAAAGAGACCTTGGAGTGCAGGTTCATATTTCCTTGAAAGTAGAGTTGCAGGTAGATCAGATAGTGAAGTAGGTGTTTAGTATACTTTTCTTTATTGGTCAGAGCATTGAGTATAGGAGTTAAGAGGTCATGTTGTAGCTGTACAGGACATTGGTTAGGCCACTTTTGGAATATGGCATGCAACTCTGGTCTCCTTGTTAAAAGAAGGATGCTATGAAAGCTGAAAGGGTTCAGGAAGGATTTGCAAAGATGTTGCTAGGATTGGAGGGTTTGAGCAATAGGGAGAAGCTGAATAGGCTGGGGCTATTTTCCCTGGAACATCAGAGACTGAGGGGTCTTCTTACAGAGGTTTAGGGGCATGGATAGGGTAAATAGACGAGGTGGAGACAGTGCGGTCTGCTGATGCTGGAGATCAGATTCGAGAGTGTGGTGCTGGAAAAGCACAGCCAGTCAGGCAGCATCCAAGAAGCATCAGGAATCCTGATAAAGGGCTTATGCCCGAAACGTTGATTCTCCTTCTCCTTGGATGCTGCCTGACCTGCTGGGCTTTTCCAGCAACTCACTCTCAACTCTGATCTCCAGCATCGGCAGTCCTTACTTTCTCCTGTGTACAGCAAATTCCTGACTTGTCAATCAGTCCGTGAATCTTTCCAGTCATACATGCTGTTCTCTAGTTGGGAAACAATTTAAAAGCAGCAACCAGAAATTTTGGGTAAATCACATCCATTTCAAATGTACAAAAAATGCAATTATTGATAATGGGCCAATCCCAGACTGAACTATCCATTTGTTGGGACCTGAACCAAAGTTGACATTAGAGAACTCTGGAAATCCAGCTTCAAATTGGGCCCAAGCTACCAGAATACAAATTCTATTTGGCTTTGGAAAGTGCATGTAAAATAAGTTCAGTCAGCACTTTGTAAGGATGGAAACACCAGGAGTTCCACAAGACTTGTTACATGATGCAATCATCATGCTTGCTAATGGAATAATATGGGCGCCTTTCTGAGAGAGTGACTGAGAATCCATAGGAATGGATGTTCTCCATCTAATCCTTCCTTTGCTCATGTTAACATTGATATTGAGCGAGAGAAGCTATTAAATATTTCAGACCCAAACTCCTCCAAGTCGATGGTGTTAGGGGCAAGATATTAACTTTGATTGAGGATTGGCCAACTGGTAGAGGCAGAGAGTGGGAATAAAGGGGTCTTTTTCAGGATGGCAGCTGGTGACGAGTGGGGTCAGTGTTGGGACCACAACTATTCACGTTATACATTCACAATCTGGATGAAGGAACAAAGAGCATTGTTGTTACGTTTGCAGCTGACATACAGATAGACTTTGTATCCAACGCCGTTTTATTCATATCACATATTATTTGATGGGGATAGTGTCAGGAAGGTATTATCTGTATCTAACACGATCTCGTAACTGTCCTGGGAGAGTTTGATGAGGACCATGTCGAAGAAGCCTCACTTAATATCCAAATATACACGAACCCTGTCATACCAGTGTTTGATGTGGAAAGTCGGAGGGAGGTTTACCACAAAGATCTACACAGTGCATGAGTAGACACATCGGCCCTCTGAGCCTGCGCCCTTATACTTGGTAGTGTGGATGAGCAGAGGGATCTTGGTGTCCATGTACACAGATCTCTGAAAGTTGCCACCCAGGTAAATAGTGCGGTGAGGAAGGCATATGGCGTACTGGCTTTTATTGGTAGAGGAATTGAGTTCCGGAGTCCTGAGGTCATGATGCAGTTGTATAAGACTCTGGTACGGCCGCATCTGGAATATTGTGTGCAGTTTTGGTCGCCATACTATAGGAAGGATGTGGAGGCATTGGAACGGGTGCAGAGGAGGTTTACCAGGATGTTGCCTGGTATGGAAGGAAAATCGTATGAGGGAAGACTGAGGCACTTGGGGCTGTTTTCACTAGAGAAAAGAAGGTTTAGGGGTGACTTGATTGAGGTGTACAAGATGATTAGGGGGTTAGATAGGGTCGACAGTATGAACCTTTTCCCGCGTATTGAGTCGGGTATTACAAGGGGGCATAGCTTTAAATTAAGGTGGGGTAGATATAGGACTGATGTTAGGGGTAGGTTCTTCACTCAGCGAGTCGTTAGTTCATGGAATGCCCTGCGAGTAACAGTGGTGGACTCTCCCTCTTTATGGGCATTTAAGAGGGCATTGGATAGGTATATGGAGGATAGTGGGTTAGTGTAGTTTAGGTGGGCTTGGATCGGCGCAACATCGAGGGCCCAAGGGCCTGTACTGCGCTGTATTCTTCTATGTTCTATGTTCTATCATGTGTGGCCGCTATGCCAGACTGGGAGGCTGTTACAGGAGGTGGGTATGCCAGGCTGAAAGGACCCCTTGTCATGTCTACGTGGGGCCAGGAGCCGTTGGAGACCAGTGGTTGACCGGAGTTTCCAACCAAGATGGTGACATGGAATATGGAACAGTACAGCACAGTACAGGCCCCTCAGCCCATGATGTTGTGACAAGCATTTATCTTAATCTAAGATCAACCTAACTGACACACCCTCAATTTACTGCCATCCATGTGTTTGCCCAGCAGTCACTTAAATGTCCCAAATGTCTCTGACTCTACTGCCACTGCTGGCAGTACATTCCACACTCCCACCACTCTCTGTGTAAAGAACCTACCTCTGACATCTCCCCTATCCTTCCTCCAATCATCTTAAAATTATGACCCCTCATGACAGCCATTTTTTCCCCGGGGGAAGAATCTCTGGCTATCTACTCTGTCTATGCCTCCCATTACCTTGTACACTGGGAGAAAGTGAGGACTGCAGATGCTGGAGATCAGAACTGAAAAATGTGTTGCTGGAAAAGCGCTGCAGGTCAGGCAGCATCCAAGGAGCAGGAGAATCGACGTTTCGGGCATAAGAAGGGCTTATGCCCGAAACGTCGATTCTCCTGCTCCTTGGATGCTGCCTGACCTGCTGCGCTTTTCATTACCTTGTACACCTCTATCATGTCTCTTCCTCCTTCTCTCCAGTGTGAAAAGCCCTCACTCACTCAATCTCTCTTCACAAGACAAGCCCTCCAATCCAGGCAGCATCCTGGTAAATCTCCTCTGCACCCTCTCTAAAGCATCTACATCCTTCATATAGTAAGGCAACCAGAACTAGACACAATATTCCAAGTGTGGTCTAACCAGGGTTTATAGAGCTGCAGCAAAACCTCATGGCTCTAAACTCAATCCCCTGTTAATGGAAGCCTCTTAACAACCCTATCAACTTGGGTGGCAACTTTGAGGGATCTGTGTACATGGACCCCAAGATCTCTCTGTTTCTCCACACTGCCAAAAATCCTGTCTTTAACTCTGTATTCAGCATTCAAATTCAACCTTCCAAAATGAATCACTTCGCATTTATCCAGGTTGAACACCATCTGCCACTTCTCAGCCCAGCTCTGCATCCTGTCAATCTCTTGTTGTAGCCTGCAACAGTCCTCCACACTATCCACAACACCACCGACCTTTGTGTCATTGACAAACTTACTAACCCACCCTTCCACTTCTTCATCCAAGTCATTTATTAAAACTACAAAGAGCAGAGGCCCAAGAACAGATCCCTGCAGGACACCACTGGTCACCGACCTCCAGGCAGAATACTTTCCATTCACGACATTTGCTGTCTTCTTTCGGCCAGTCAATTCTGTATCCAGACAGACAAATCTCCCTGTACCCCATATTTCCTGACATAATGAATGAGCTATCATGGAGAACCTTATCAAATGCCTTACTGAAATCCATACACACCACATCCACTGCTCAACTTTTGTCAACTTGTCTCGCACCATCCTCAAAGAATGCCTCGGAGCCATCCAAGATAATCTTCCGGTCCAGAATCCACTCCGTGGAACAGGATGAGACGTGCTCACCTTAGAAGGTGCACAAAGAGAGCTCCGTGCTCAGCAGCCTGAAGGAAGAAGATGGCTCAGTAACGACATCTCAGGCTGACGTCATGAGGATCAGCAAATCCTTCTATGCCAGTCTGTATGACACAAAACCAACCGACAGTATGGCCTCCCAGCCGTTCCTGTCCTCTATCATGGAGGTCTTAGACGACAGAACACGGGAGAGGCTGGACCAGCTGCTATCTCTGGACGAGCTGACCAAGGCCCTCGAGTCCTTCGAAAAGAATAAAACTCCCGGAAGCGACGGCTTACCGGTCGAGTTCTATTCTGCTCTTTGGGACTTGATTGGCCAGGACCTGCTGGAGGTGTATGTCAGTATGCTTCTGGCAGGTACCATGAGTGAATCCAGGAGGAAAGGCATCCTCACCCTCATCTACAAGCGGAAGGGGGAGAGGGAGGAAATCAGAATTGGCGACTAAAGTCACTGTTAAATGTGGATTACAAAATCTTGTCAAAGGTAATCGCCAACTGGGTCAGGTCTGCTCTGGGATCAGTGATTCACCCAGACCAAATCTGTGATGTACCGGGCAAGAAAATCGCTGAGAGTCTCGCACTCCTCAGGGATACGATCACCTATGTGCAGGATAGGAGGGTGGACACTTGCCTCATCAGCCTGGACCAGGAGAAAGCCTTTGACAGGACATTGCACGCGTACATGAGAAATGTTCTCTCCAAAATGGGCTTTGGGGAGGGAATCTGCAATTGGATCCAATTGCTTGACATATCAACATTGTTAGTCTAGATTAGAGTGGTTCTGGAAAAGCACAGCAGGTCAGGCAGCATCAGAGGAGCAGGAAAATAAACATTTCAGGCAAAAGCCCTTCATCAACATTGTCAGCACAGTCTCTCTCAATAGGTGGGAATCAGGAAGCTTTCCAATCAGATCTGGAGTCAGAGAGGGCTGCCCTCTCTCTCCTGCCTTGTCTGTGTGCTGTATAGAGCCATTGTCTAGTCCATTAGGAAGGATGCGAGCCTGAGAGGGATGACTATTCCTATGCAGTGGGGCCTACAGGTTAAGGCCTCCCTGTACATGGATGACATCACCATTTCCTTTCGGATCCAGTGTCAGAGCACAGACTCATGTACATTAGTGGCCAGTTTGAACGGGCCTTGGGGGCCAAGGTAAACTGAGGCAAGAACGTGGCCATGGTCTTTGGAAACTGGACCAACCAATCCTCTATCTCCCTCACCGTCAGGGCAGACCACCTGAAGTGCTGGGGATTTGGTTCAAAGGGGCTGGGGCATGCGTCAAGTCTTGGGAGGAACGTGTCACTAAAGTGAGGCAGAAACTGGGCAGATGGGAGCAACAGTCACTCTCCGTCGCAGGTAAGAACCTGGTCATCCAGTGTGAGATACTCCCAGTGTTGTTATAAGTGGCACAAGTCAGGCCTATTCCCGAACCTGCAATGCTGCAGTCACCCGGGCCATCTTCCACTTCATCACCTGTGCCTGGAGGACCATCAACTCGGTGAAAGACGCTCTTTGGTCTGCCCGAACTTGTTGGTCTTCCAGCTGAAGAAGTTGACCCCGAAAGTTGCAGACTAGCGCATTCCAAGGTCCAGGGCTATGTGCTGAGCGACGCGCTGAAGCTTGGGGCAGCTGCTGCCAAGGCACAGTGAAGAAAGACCACCGTGTAAGGACCTCCTGCCAAAGAACAGCAGGGGAACAGCCCATTCAGTAATTGGGCTCCACTAACGCGTCAGTTAAATGCCAAGAGGCTGGATGGTTAACATACAGAATTGTAAATACCAAAGAGTCAGTCTGTTCTCTGAACGTAAAGACAGTCTAGATCTGAATGGCATCATCAATTGTACATGTACCAAAGATTTCTATGAATAAAGTATATTTTTGAAATAAAAAAACTAATGTTCATTTAGAAATGACAACATTTGGACGTGATTGGACATGTATATAATTGCTGTTTGCAGGACTCTTACAATGTTGGCCATGACAGACTACTAACAACAGGAACATGAGAGCACAGCCTCCTTCTAAAACAAGTCAACTCAAAATGAAATCTGTGGGCACATTACTTCAGGAAGACAATGTCCAATCTCAAGAAGGTGCATCCTAAGGAGATTGGGAAACAGTATTTATTGATTCATTCGAATATGCCAAGATTGAATCTTTCACAAATAATATTCTGGAATACAGAACATGTATAATTTGAGACATGATGTATGGTGGGTACAGCAGGAATAAATGCTTTTCAATCAATCATTACCAAAGATCTCTAACACTGGAGTTTCCCTCATCAGATGGCTGGGTCTGTCTGAGACGAATTGAAATCAGTTATGGTAATTGTCAGTAACTCCATTGTAAACAATTTTTTTTTATCAACTTGTTAGACTATAAGAAAAAGGAGTGTGCCATTTAGCTCCTTGACCCTGCTACATCTTGGCTGATCATGGCTGATCGGGCATTCCTCACTCCACTTTCCTGAAATTTCCGTTTAACCATTGATTTCCCCCTTACTGTTCAAGAATCTATTGATCTCATCCTTAAAGATACAGAAGGACTCTGCCCACACAGTTCTCTGTGGCAGAGTGTTCCAAAGACCCTCAGCCCTCTAACAGAAGAAATTAATCCTCATATCAGTCTTAAATCGATGCCTCTGTATTCTGAGACTATGCCCTGAAGTCATAGACTCTCCCATGAAAGGACACATCCTCTCAGGATTTACTCTATGAAGATAATTTGGAAATTGTAAAGATTAACTCACATGATGTGGCCATGTCTGGTTAGGCCAGCATTTATTGCTTGTCCTTAATTGCCCAGAGGGCAGTTAAAAGACAACCACATCACTATGGATCTGGAGTCACATGTAGACCAGACCAGGTAAAGATGGGAGATTTCCTTCCCTAAAAGAAGTCAGGGAACCATATGGGCTTTTTCCTGACAATCCATTTATGGTCAGCATTTGACTATTGATGTCAGATATTTACTGAATTCAAATTTCACCATCTACCGTGGCGGGATTTGAACCCAGGTCCCCAGAACATTTACCAGATTTCTGGATTAATAATCAAACGATAAGAAAAGTATCGAGGATATAAAAGGTGATTTCAGGGAGTTAGGTTGGAAGCTGCAGAGCAGGACGAACAGAGTAGTGTTCTCTCGTTTACTACCGGTGCCACGAGATAGCGAGGCAAGGAACAGGGAGCGGGCGCAGCTTAACATGTGGCAGCGCAGCTGGTGTAGGAGAGAGGGCTTCAGATACTTAGATGATTGGGATGCCTTCTGGGGAAGGTGGGACCTGTACATGAAGGACGGGTTGCACCTGAACTGGAAGGGGACTAATGTTCTAGGTGGAAGGTTTGCTCGAGTGGTTCAGGAGGGTTTAAACTAGTATAGCAGGG
>NC_057744.1:40410941-40439413 GCF_004010195.1 Chiloscyllium plagiosum | reverse complement strand
CAGAGACGTGGGTTTCTCAGGGGCAGGAATAGTTTCTGGATGTTCCAGGGTTTAGAACATTTAAAAAGAATAGGAAGGGGGAAAAAGAGGAGGGGGTGTAGCACTGCTAATCAGAGAGGGTATCACAGCTACAGAAGTGTCGAGGAGGATCTGCCTACCGAGTCAGTATGGGTGGAAATTAGGAACGGTAAGGGAGCAGCCACCTCATTAGGGGTTTACTACAAGCCCTCCCCCCCCCCAATAGCAGCAGGGAGATTGAAGAAAGCATAGGTCAGCAGATTTTGGAAAAGTGTGAATGTAGTAGGGTTGTTGTAATGGGTGACTTTAATTTTCCCAGTATTGATTGGAACCTCCTTCGAGCAGATGGTTTGGAAGGAGCTGTTTTTGTAAGGTGTGTTCAGGAGGGTTTCCTAACTCAGTTGACAGGCCGATGAGGGGAGAGGCCTCTTTGGATTTGGTGCTTGGCAATGAGCCGGGGCAGGTGTCAGATCTTGCAGTAGGAGAGCATTTTGGTGATAGTGACCACAACTGCCTCACATTCTACATAGCTATGGAGAAGGAGAGAAGCAGGCACAATGGGAGGATATTTAATTGGGGAAAAGGAAACTATGATGCTATCAGACGTGAGTTGGGAAGCATGGACTGGGAGCAATTGTTCCATGGAAAGGGCACTATAGACATGTGGAGACTGCTTAAGGAACAGTTGTTGCGAGTGATGCATAAATGTGTTCCTCTGAGCCAGACAAGAAAGGGTAAGATAAAGGAACCTTGGATGACAAGAGCGGAGGAGCTTCTCGTCAAAAGAAAGAAGGCAGGAAGGAAGGGTCTTGCTCACCTCTAGAGGATTACAGGCAGGTGGACTGGGAGCAATTGTTCCATGGAAAGGGCACTATAGACATGTGGAGACTGCTTAAGGAACAGTTGTTGTGAGTGATGCATAAATGTGTTCCTCTGAGACAGCAAGAAAGGGTAAGATAAAGGAACCTTGGATGATGAGAGCGGAGGAGCTTCTCGTCAAAAGAAAGAAGGCAGGAAGGAAGGGTCTTGCTCAGCTCTAGAGGATTACAGGCAGGTGAGGAAGGGGCTCAAAAATGGTCTGAGGAGAGCCAGGAGGGGGCACAAAAAAGGCTTGGCAGGAAAGATTAAGGAAAATCCAAAAGCATTTTACACGTATGTGTACAGGCAGGCGAGGAAGGAGCTCAAAAATGGTCTGAGGAGAGCCAGGAGGGGCTTGGTAGGAAGTACTAGGGAGAACCCAAAGGCATTTTACACGTATGTGAGGAATAAGACAATGATCAAAGAAAGTAGGGCCGATCAGGGATGGCATGGGGAAATTGTGTATAGAGTCTGAGGAGGTCGGAAAGCCTGAAATCAGTTTTTTTTCTTTCTGTCTTTACTAAAGAAAAGGACCTTGTAGTGAATGAAACCATTGAGGAGCAGGTAAGCTTGCTGGAACGGATAGATATTGAGGAAGGTGATGTGCTGAAAATTTTGACAAACATTAAGATTGACAAGTCACCAGGGCCAGACCAGATTTGTCCTCGGCTGCTTTGGGAAGTGAGAAATGTGATTGCTTTGCCGCTTGCGAAGATCTTTGCATCCTCGCTCTCCACTGGAGTCGTACCTGAGGACTGGAGGGACGCAAATGTAATTCCTCTCTTCAAGAAAGGAAATAGAGAAAGGATTCTGAGGGATAGGATTTATGACCATCTGGAAGAGCATGGCTTGATTAAAGGCAGTCAGCACGGCTGTGTGAGGGGCAGGTGATGCCTCACAAATCTTATTAAGTTCTTTGAGGATGTTACTAGATAAGGTGATGAGGGTCGAGTGGTGGATGTGGTGTATGTAGATTTCAGCAAGGCATTTCATTCAGAAGGTCAGGAGGAATGGGATACAGGGAAATTTAGCTGTCTGAATACAGAATTGGCTGGTCGACAGAAGACAGCGAGTGGTAGTGGAAGGAAAGTATTCAGCCTGGAAGTCAGTGGTGAGTGGTGTTCCACAGGGCTGTGAACTTGGGCCTCTACTCTTTGTAATTTTTATTAATGACTTGGATGAGGAGATTAAAGGATGGGTTAGCAAGTTTGCAGACGACACTAAGGTTGGAGGTGTCGTTGACAGTATAGAAGACTGTTGTAGGCTGCAGCGTGACATTGACAGGATGCAGAGATGGGCTGAGAGGTGGCAGATGGAGTTCGACCTGGATAAATGCAAAGTGATGCATTTTGGAAGGTCGAACTTGAAAGGTGAGTACAGGATTAAAGACAGGATTCTTGGCAGTGTGGAGGAACAGCAGGATTTTGGTGTGCAGGTATATAGATCCCTTAAAATTGCCACCCAGGTGGACAGGGTTTTTAAGAAAGCATGTGGTGTTTTGGCTTTCATTAACAGGAGGATCGAGTTTAAGAGCCATGAGAACTTGTTGCAGCTCTATAAAACTTTGGTTAGACCGCACTTGGAATACTGTGCCCAGTTCTGGTCGCCCTATTAAAGGAAAGATGTGGATGCTTTGGAGAGGATTCAGAGGAGGTTTACCAGGATGCTGCCTGGAATGAAGGGCTTATCTGACGAAGAGAGGTTGACTGAGCTCGGATTTTTTTCATTGGAAAAAAGAAGGAAGAGAGGGGACCTAATTGAGGTGTACAAGATAATGAGAGGAATAGATAGAGATGAGAGGCATAGATAGAGGTGATAGCCAGAGACTTTTTCCCAGAGCAAAAATTGTTAACACGAGGGGTTTAAGCTGTTTAGCGGAAAGTATAGAGGGGATGTCAGAGGCAGGTTCTTTACACAGAGAGTTGTGAGAGCATGGAATGCGTTGCCAGCAGCAGTTGTGGAAGCGAGGTCATTGGAGATATTTAAGAGACTCCTGGACATGCAAATGGTCACAGAAATTTGAGGGTTCGCACATTAGATTTACCTTACATGAGGATCAATGGTCGGCACAACATCGTGGGCTGAAGGGCCTATTCTGTGCTGTACTGTTCTATGTTCTATGAAAATAGTCTCATAATACCAGTAGGCCATTGCATCTCTGATGTGTTTCAATTAATGTGCTGGAGAAGCCCATGGATTGCAGTAAATTGTGGAGTGTATAGGTTTGTTTGATCTTAGGTTAAAATAAATACTTGGCTCAACATCCTGGGCCAAAGGACCTGTACTGTTCTATGTTCTATGTTCTAATACAGTTGCAGGGTAGTTGTGAATTGAACCTAGACTATGTGGGTCCAGAGCTAAGATCACTATCATGGTATCTAGCCCAGAGGCAGGGACACTAGCCCTATACCACAAGAACCTCAAACAGCTTCATTGTATGCCTACACTGTGCTACCATTTAGCCTCTTGGAATCAAACAACAAATTCAGAGATTGAGCTGAATCTCTGCAAAGTCCTAATCCTTGCTGGTAAACTCTTTCCTGTTCCCTTCACTGAATGCACAGTATTTATCTAACATCAGATGTAACACTGGTGCACAGTAGTTGTTGAGTGAACATTTATTGGATGTGACTCAGTCATTTTCTAGTTTTTAGAACGATGAAAGCTTGCAATGGAAGGTAAAATCAAATGGCTTCTCAGGCTAAGGCGTGTTAAAAGAATTCAGTAGCAAATGGTAATCTGTAATTGAAACTTTACATGTTTTGGTATCTAATTGTAATAAACAGAAGTACCTCCAGTTTGCCTGGAGGTTTCAGGTAATTGAATCAAAACCAGTTCCAGTCCTGTGTGTTAGGCTTTTGACACAGCTGCCTGCAGGATAGGAGGGAGGGGGCTGTCTGACAGAATCCTCAGTCAAGCATTTTCAAATTAAAAAGCAGTACATTTTGAAAAATATGAGGAGGCGTTTTCTCAAATGGAAACCTGAGACACGAAACTGAACGCCCATTTATTTCTGCTTGGGCAAAGGTTGGGATTTCAATGATGGGCAATTTGGAAAGTGACTCCTTCCATGTTTTTCAACACACTAACCCTGTAATGCAAGGTTCAAGGCCATAGAAGAAAACAGACCTCATCTGCACTAAACAGACCCACTCCTTGGTGTGGGGCACAAGTATAAGCAACGTTTTTGTAATCAAGATAACTGTCCCAGTTTTAACATACAACTCAGGGTTGGATTCTCATTGCTTGTAGGCTGAAAATGAGAGAACTCAGCTGAATGTAAAACTCAGCTCGGAACCCGACAGCATTGCCTGAGTGTCTGACCAGAAACAACATCATCCTCCCAGTTAGTTCGAATGAATTTCCAAAGTTGGATGCAGAACAGGGAGAGAAAAGAAAATCCGCAGAGATTTATTTTGTATTGTTTAAGCAGTCCATAGACACAGAAGTTTGAGAACTACTGGTTTGGAGAATAATTTGCTTGTTCCTTATTCATTCATAATAAAATGCAAAGTAAAATTCTGTCAGCTCTATCTCAGACATAAGCAAATTCTCAGCCAGAAACAGCTGAAGACCCTCCTGGGACAAGGGAAGTTGTCAGGTGTCAGAAAGAAAAGATCATTTCTCCATCAGAATTGGTTGAACCGAAAGCCACCTTAAAACATTGAAAGAAACAAGTTGTGTATCAGATTCTGACTTATTGCTGTTCCTTTCTCTTCTCATCTCTTGTATCCAATTTGTATGGCTCATTTTCAATGTCATTATCATTGATTGTATCTATTTGAATTTCTGCAAATTTGAATTTCCTCAGCACTTTCTGAATAAGGGTCACTGGACCTGTAACTCTGATTTCTGTCCACAGATGATGCCAGATCTTTTCCAGCAATTGCTAGCGAGTCACTAGACACAAAAATTGCATTGGAAATATACCAGTGCAACAGACTGACAGCAATTTGTTAAATTGTTCATATTAATTACAAGTGGAGCACGTCCTCTAAGATTCCAGATTAATTGCTGTTTAAAAGGGGTTGCGGGGGGACTAAGGTCAATGACCCTCTAATGTAATCTTTACTCTTTGTGGCAGCTCATGTACAGGGTGGTGAGGCACCTCACAGACAAAATGCCTCTTACTGTGACTGATGAAAGCTGTGAGGCTGAAAGTGGGATATGTATCAAATGATGAGACTTTACCCAGGGCAATCGGATATAATTAGCACATACCTCTTTTCACTACAGTAGTACTGCCTCCAGTAGGTGAGAGGCCAGTTAAACATTCTGTCAGAAAGTACACCATGAGTAAAACTTGATCCATTTCCTGCGAAAGAAAAATACTGCTCTTATGTGACACCTTTCCTATTCTTAGAAAACCCTAAACCAATTTTACAGTCAATGAAAGAGAACTGAAGAAACGTAGTTACTTCTGTAACCTAGAAAAACACAGCGGGCAATCTGCACACACCAAGATCCAAGAGAGACTGTGTGAGTTGCATTTCTTGGATAAATTTGGTCAGGGCACTAGGGAATTCACCCTACTCATTTTCATGGGATCACTTCCAGTCAGAGCTTCAGCTTAATGTCTCATCAGGAAAGTGTCACTTCAGACAGTGCAACACTCCCTCAGTATAGCTAAACTTCGTTCAGTATGTAAATTGTAGTTTCAAGCATTCAAACTACTGATTCAGAGGTTACCACTGAGCTACTAATATATGGGAAAGGTTCTTTATCAGTACCTAGCCCCATGCTGTACCTGTGCTGCAACATTTGATAGGACAATGCAAAGGAAGCTTTACCCTGTATACAACCCCATGTTGTACCTGTATTTGATGGGCACAGTGGGAAGCTTTACTTAGTATCTAACCCTATGCTATCCATGCCTTGGGAGCTTTCGGTGGGGTTAGTGTTGAGGGAACTTTCCTTTCAAGTTAAAAGAGTCGAGGGGGCTTTACTTTAAGTTTAAAAAGAGTAGAAAGAGCTTTACTCTGCATTCAACCCTGTGTTGTTCTTGTCCCGGGAGTGTTCAGTTGGGATGGTATTGAGGAACCTTTACTTTCAGTTCAAAAAAGTCGAGGGAACTTAAGTTTTCAGTTTAAAAGCGTTGAGGGAACACTCCTCCATTTCCAACCTTGTCCTGTCCTGGGACTATCCTGTGTTGACACTGTTGCATTTCAGCACATTTTATATCAACATTCACAACAATGTCACTTCAGTAATCAAAGAATGGCAGTCAAAATTGCTTTATTAAAGCTGCTTAAGAATACCAAAAGCATGGTATTCATTGTTTTCTCACTAGGTCTTTGAGGAATGTCTGACTGACAATCAACTAGAGACAGGACACATCATCAGTCCTTACATTGCCCCTTCCAATCCAACATTGCCAGATTCCCATCATTGCTGCTGTTTGCAAGCTCTTGTTTATTAAATTCCTGATACCCTTGAGGTACTTTCTTTGAGTTTCTGAATTGTTGAGTCATTCTGTGTCACAATTCTACACCTGCAGAGGTTGTTTGGTCTCGTTCCTTTCCCTAGCGGACAAAGAGGAGAGCTTGTGCAAGGGGTGAGTGCCATCAAGTTGGATAAAGTCATCACACAAACCTACAAAGACAGAAGTCACATGACACCAGGTTATACTCCAACAGATTTATTTAAAATCACAAGGTTTTGGAGCACTGCTCCTTCATCAGGTGACAAAGATGCAACTCTCCAAAAGCTTGTGTTTTTAAATAAACTGGTTGGACTATAAACTGGTGTCATGTGACTTCTGACTTTGTTCACCTCAGTCTAACATCAGCCACATCATGGCCACACAAGTGTACAACAATAATTTTCATTTCAATAGCACCCTGTATGCAGAGCACATGGTTGTAATATTATTTCTAAAAATTGACACCAAATTTCCTTGGAATCTTGGAAACAGTGTGGACACTTAAAAGTACTGTGCAGAATCCAGTTCTGAAAGTTGCAATTGTATTTCCGACAGATTCTATTTTTGCCACTGGGGAATCCAGGGAAGTCTGTGCTTCGCACATGGAAGGTTGCACCAGGAATATCTGATCTCACTACCCGCAGTTCCCTTGCTACACTGTGGGTGTCATGAATTTTCAGAGTGGATGTAAATGCTCATGAAGATAGGATAAAGTCTGTAGTACTATCAAGCAACCAAGTTATTTAAACTCACTGACCTTTAAAAGGGGGGAAACACAGTTTGCCTACATCTGATGGTTAAAAAAGAAAAGTTGAGCTGGCAGTCCCAATAGCTGTTTGTTGACATATCCTTAAGTTCTGTGTTTATAACATTGTTCATTGTTACACTATGACTGTTTTTCACAGTGTAACATTGTCATAATTGGTGGGAAGAGGCATAGGGAGGAAACTATAAATTGACAGTTTGTTTAACAAGATCTTATTAAAAGATTAGCTGTCTTTAATGCAGAAATACAAGTAATATATATTGAGAATACAAATGTTTATTTCCATGTGGAGTTAATGACTTGAGGGGATTGAAATATATTGAATGGCCTGTCATGAATGAACCTTTTTTTTAAAATGTGAAAAATATTAATTTTTTAAAAAACTTTATTTTATCTAACCTCATCATGGCTCCTGAGATTTGTCCATCATTTATACTGGGTGAGTTATCATAGTGAGTTTCAGGGCAAAGGGCAGTAGGTGGAGGTGGGCATGAATTGGCACTGATTCTTTTTACACGAACTATAAGAAGCCATGGGTGGGGGGGTGGGGGGGAGGGGGGTGTAGATGGTTAGTCATGAGTTTGCATAATGGGCTTGAGGGGTCATTAGAGGTGGATCTGGGGATATGTGTTCGCAAGGATTGCTACTTATGGGCATGGAGAGGGATTGTCACTGGGGAATCCAGGAAAGGCTGTGCTTCACACATGGAAAATCTGACCTCACTACTGAGTTCTGTGCTGTGTCTAATATTTAACAAAACACTGGGAAAGAAAAGGTGCCAGACAAACAAAACAGTCCAGTTCCAGCCCTCAGCAAATCTTTGGACAACTCTGATCTGTATCCAGGGGTGTGACAGACAATGGTTCACACCATACCCACCAGGGTGTCACCGTGGCTCAGTGGTTAGCACTGTTGCCCGACAGTATCAGGGACCTGAGTTTGATTCCCACCTCAGGCGACTGCATGTGTGGAGTTTGCACATTTTCGCCGTGTCTGCGTGGGTTTCCTCTGGGTGCTTCGGTTTCCTCCCACAATCCAAAGATGTGTAGGTCAGGTGAATTGGCCATGCTAAATTGCCCATTGTGTTTGGTGCACTAGTCAGAGGGAAATGGATCTGGGTGGGTTACTCTTTGGAGGGTCGGTGTGGACTTGTTGGGCTGAAGGGCCTGTTTCCACACTGTAGGGAATCTAATCTAATCAATGTTATCTCCCACAACCTGGAAAGAAGATCCCACTATTTAGGACATGCCAGGAGACTCCCAGCCTTGAGAGGGGAAGATCCAATCCTGAGGAAGCTTAGGTCCGGTAAAAAAAGGTGTTGGTCAAAAGGTAGGATTTAGGAGTGTCTTAAAGGAGGCAAGGGATGTTTGGAGGTAGAAGGGTGTAGGGAGGAAATTGCAAAACTTCGGGTGCAAGTAGTTAAAGGCACGGCTCCAATGGTAAGACATGAAAAACTAGGGATGCAGAAAGAGCCTGAACTGGACGAAGGCAGAGATTTTAAGTCCAAACCCAGGTCGAGCACACCTTTGATGTGAAACAATTTAGCTCAAAGTGAGCTTTCTCTGTGTGAGTGTTTTAAAGATGATCTTCTCAGTGTAACTTTAATCTGTCCTTATAAGGCAGGAGCAAGTAGCATCAATGAGTGAAATTTGATTGTTTCTGTGTGAATTGGAAATCAGATGATGGGGGCTGATAAAGATCTCAGAAGGATTCCTTCAGCTGAGACAGACCAGCCAGTGAATGACAAACATTTCCTTGTAAGTGGAATTACAAATTACTGTATCATTGTATTTTACTGGAAAACATTTTATTCAATGGTTTTTATTTTTAAAATTGTATTTATTTTTATTTATTTTTTATTTTATTTACTGTGTCCAGATCTGGTTGCCCGGTTAAAGGAAGGGTGTTATTAAGCTGGAGATGGCTCAGAAAAGATTTACCAGAATGTTGACAGGACTGGAGGGTTTGAGTTGGAAGGAGAGGCTGGATAAGCTGGGACTTCTTTCACTGGAGTTTAGGACATTGAGGTTTATAGAAGTTTATAAAATCATGAGTGATATAGATCAGGTGAGCAGCAGGTGTTTTTTCCCTATGGTGAGGAATTTTAAGACTAGGGTGCATATTTTCAAGGTGAGAGGAGAAATATCTAAAAAAAAAAGAGAGGCAATTCTTTTACACAAAGAGTGGTTTGTGTGTGGAATGAACTTCCAGAGGAAGTGGTGGATGCGAGTATGAATAGGCAATGTTTGGAAAGATATAGGCCAAGTGCAGGCAGGCAGTTCGATTTGGGATTATGGTCCATATGAATTGGTTGGCTAAAGGGTCAGTTTCCAAGCTGTATGACTCAATGACTCTATGAATGTTCTCAAAACTAAAAGGATGTACAAGTTCAGAAGATGTGACATTAAGTTTAACCAATGGCTTGTCTCTGAATAGAACGCTTCAATACAATAAAAAAGACTTGAATTTTTCTAAAATCTTTGTATGTTATTCAGATAAAGAATTCTGAGTGAAGATATGGGAGGGGCTTTGATGCTGAAGTGGAGACTTCTTACATTTGTGGACTTTGAGCTTCTATCTAAAGGTAATTTTGCAGAAGGTAATGAATCCATTGTCAACATTTTTCATGTTGGGGTTGATATCTTTACACTGCCATTGCTTGTTTTTACTATAACACTGCTTGGCAATTTAAGTACCTTGGTTACTTTACGGTGTAAAATCTGGTCAGAGTTCAATGAGAAGCAAATGGCAATACATTCTGACATACATGCAATACATTCTTACCAAAACATACATACAGATATGCCAACAAAGAATAGAAGTAGACCACTCAACCCTTCAAGCCTGCTCCACCATTGCTGATCTGATTTTAACTTCAACTCTATATCCTATATATCCCCGATAATCTTTTATTCTCTTGGTCATCAAGAATCTATTTACCTCTGCTTTAAAAATATTTAAAGGTTCTGCATCCACTACCATTTAAGAAAGAGAATTCCAGTGACTCACAATCCTCTGAGAGAAACAATTGTTTCCTCATCTCTGTCTTAAATAGATAACCTCTTATTTTTAAACTCTGACCTGTAGTTCTGGGGTCTCCCACAAGAAAGAGCACCTTTTCCACATCCACCCAGTCAAGTCCCGTCAAGATCTTATAGGGGAGAAAGTGAGGACTGCAGATGCTGGAGTACCAGAGTTGAAAAATGTGGTGCTGGAGAAACACAGCAGGCCAGGCAGCATCCAAGGAGCAGGAGAATCGACGTTTCGGGCATAAGCCCTTCCTGAAGAAGGGCTTATGCCCGAAACGTTGATTCTCCTGCTCCTCGGATGCTGCCTGGCCTGCTGTGTTTTTCCAGCATCACATTTTTCAACTCAAGATCTTATACGTCTCAATTAAGTCACCTCTGAATATTTTAAACTCCAGTGGATACAAATGTCCGTGAGGTCACTCTGAGATAAAGAAAAAGAAAGAAGAGTTATAAATTGCAGGCGTGTCACCTATGGCTCATTCCACAGGAGACGTGATCTCATGCTTCAGTGCTGCATCAGCAATTATGCCCTGTCTGTTATGGATGGAACAGAGAGCCATTTTAACAGAGAATAGGAGATTCTCTGGGGAATACATGTCCCCAAACCAACATCAATGAAGCAGGTTAACATGGTCTATATCACATTGTTAAATGCAGGATCCTTCCATTCAGGTTTGCTCCCACATTTCCGACTCTACAACAATACCTAAGATCCATTCTTCTGGGGGAGGCCATTCAGCCCCTCAAGCCTGATAAGTTCATGGCTGACCTGAAAGTAGCCTTGAATGCTCTTGACTGTCCTCCATCCCCACTACGACCCTTCAATCTTCTATCACTCAGAGATCTGTCCAGCTCAGCTCTGGGTCTACTCAATGAGCTTGCCTCCACTGCTCCCTGGGGACTAGATCTCCACAGACCAAGATGAAGAAAAGCCTCTCCTTATCTCCATCTTCAATAGAGAACCCATAATTTGCTACAATTGTAGCCAATTTAACATTAAGGTATTATTTAAGGCAATTGGCGCGATTGGAAATAGATTGCACTGGAGGCGGCATGGGAATTAGTGTTAAGAAACATGGTGAAAAAGTGCAGGATTTTAAGGACCTTGGTCAAATGTATGTGACAGAAACCATTCAGGAGGACTAACTAACCTGTAAAAATTCTGAAAGTGATCAGACCCGCTGCTGTAGACATAAAATGGACAGCAAAGGCTGTCTAAACAGTCATCAAGACTGATTTATAAGTTTTAAATTGCACTAACAATGACTCAAACACACAAACAGGCAGACTGCCAGCCACCCAGCAATACAGGAAAGCTAAGTTTCTTTAACTGTAATGATCTGAAATTTCTCTTGGTTGAAGTTTTGAGCTGGCAATAAGTTTAACTAATAGCTTTCCCATGCCAGTGAGGAGTTGGGTAAAGATAGCAAAATTATGAACATGATTCTATGCTTTATAATGTGATGAGCAACATGTCAGCTGCAGGTTATAGGTGAGAAAGTGGGCAGCTGTTACTGGTAACTCTGGGAGAATAATGATTTCTGTTGCAATAAGAATGTGGCTTGGATTCTATTCTGCAAATTATAGAGTTCAGGGGTCCAGTGGCTATAATCTTCACTGGAATTTAGAAGAATGAGGGAGGATCTCATAGAAACAAATAAAAACCTGATGGGACTGGACAGGCTAGATGCAGGAAGAATGTTCCCGAGATTGGGGAAGTCCAGAACTAGGGGGCACAGTCTAAGCATAAAGAGTAAGCCATTCAGGACTGAGATGCGGAAGAATTCCTACACAGAGAATTGTGAACCTGTGAAAACCTTTATCACCAGAAGCTGTTAGAGCCAATTTGTTAAATATATTCAAGTGGGAGCCAGACATGGCCCTTGCAGCTAAAAGGATCAAGGGGCAGGGAGAGAAAGCTGGAGCGGGATACTGAAATTGCATAATCAATCATGATTGTATTGAATGGTCGTGCAGGCTCGAAGGGCTGAATGGCATATTTTCTATGTTTCTAGTCTGCTGGGATATGACATCTGTTGGAATACATTTTGCTGCTCTCCTGTCTTGTATCAATTTGAATGAGCTACTGGAACTCAGTGACACCAATGATCTCTAATGCTGAGGAGGGGCGCACCCAGTTGATAATGATTGGAATATGGACCATGTGCAGAGGCAGTCCACAAGAAAGTATCAATGAAGCAGGCAGTTAGCAGAACAGGAAGCCAACCATTTCCTCAAAGCTGGAGGAATCTCTCACTTTCAGAATCTTTAAGTTGACTCAGATGGAGCTCAGAGATCTCAGGACAAGTCATAAGCAGAGAGTGGCTGCTTTTACATGGTTCTTTTTTCTATTCATTCACAGGAGGAGGGCATTGCTGTCTAGACCAGCAGTTATTATCCATCCCAGAGGGCAGTTAAGAGACAACAGCATTGTTGTGGGTCACACGTAGAGTCATAGAGATGTACAGCACAGAAACAGACCATTCGGTCCAACTTGTACTTGCTGACTAGATATCCTAACCTAATCTAGTACCATTTACCAGCATTGGGACCGTATCTCTCTAAACCTTTCCTATTCATGTAAGCATCCAAATGCCTCTTCAATGTTGTAATTGTAAATGTACCAGGCCTCACCACCTCTGCCAGCAGCTTGTCCATACGTGCACTACCCTCTGAGTGAAGGAGTTGTCCATTAGGTTCTCTTTGAAATCTTTCCTCTCTTTACCTCGTTTTGGTTTCCCCTTCCCCTTGGGTATTCACCCTATCCATGTCCATCATGATTTTATAAATCTCTATAACGTCACCCCTGAGCCTCCGAATATAGCCCCAGCCTATCCAGTCTCTCCCTATAGGACCCTCCTTGATGGTAGTTTCCTTCCCTACAGGGCATTAGTCAACCAAATGGGTTTTTCCCTAACATGGGCTCATGGTCATTATTAGACTCTTCCAGAGAAGTTTTTTACTGAATTCAAATTCCACCAGCTACCTTGATGAGATTTGAACTTGGGTCCCCCGAACATTGCCTGGGTCTCTGGATTAATAGTCTAGTGATAATACCACTGAGCCATTGCCTTCCCTAGTTTCAGCAGGCAACAATTCACTAACTTCCCAAAGAGAGTGAGTCTTTGAGGTAGAAAGACAACACCTGTCATATTCTCATCAATACATTATTTGGATGATTAGATTAGATTCCCTACAGTGTGGAAACAGGCCCTTTGGCCCAACCAGCCCACACTGACTCTCCGAAGAGTAACCCACCCAGATCCACTTTCCTCTGATTAATGCACCTATCACTATGGGCAATTTAGCATGGCCAATCCACCTAACCTGCATATCTTTGGGGCGTGGGGGGAAACCAGAGCAAACTCCACACAGACAGTCACCCAAGGCTGGAATCAAACCTGGGACCCTGGCGCTATGAGCCACCGTGCTGCCATTGTGATCTATGGAATTGATCACATTTACAAAAAGTTCCATGTGTCAACTAGTCCAAGGTCAAGCATTTCCACATCTTTTTTTAACCATCTCATTGAGTCAAAGGCACAAGATTTGAATCACTTACTGCCAAGGCCTCTAACAACCAAGAAACATACTTACAGATCATTCTCTGTTCCAGTCAGAAACTGGAAGATATTACTTACAGGGAGCAAGCCAAGTTGGCTTGTATATTCATCTAGATGGTCAGGCCTGTTGCAAAATTCAAACCCTATTTGTGCCTGAGGCTATTATCAAGTTGTCTTTTCAAACAGGAGTATGCTAACTATCACGCTTTGAGGTATGATGCTTCATCATTTAATTGATGAAACACACCTTTGATTTTGGACAAATGCTTTCAAGTATGAGATGACAGAAATGTTCAGATATTTGAACCGCTGCCACTTCCCCCTGGGCTGTATTCAACCACATCACCTGATACTTAAATATTTCAGTTCCATTAATTTCAAAGGAATTATCTTTCAACGACAGAAAACGATTGAAGGAATAAAACGACTGATTATTTCAACATTAATCATAACCTGTGTTTGAATAATAATCTGTGACTATTCATTGTATTGTTCTAATTTGACTGTGTTGTTCAAACATAGAGAGATATTTGTAAATCTCATGACCAAACATCAAAACATTTAACAATTCATAATCATACCTAGTCTCTGGGTCTTACTGTCCATCAGATTGACCCAGCCTCTGGCTCTCACTGTCCCTCAGTCTGACCCAGCCTCTGGGTATCACTGTCCATCAGGCTGACCCAGCCTCTGAGTTTCACTGTCCCTCAGTCTGACCCAGCCTCTGGCTCTCACTGTCCCTCAGACTGACCCAGTCTCTGGCCCTCACTGTCCCTCCGACTGACCCAGCCTCTGGCTCTCACTGTCCATCAGACTGACCCAGTCCATGGGTCTTGTTCAGGCACCTGCGAAATCTGACAGTAAAGCATCCTCTGCTCTTGAAAAAGAATGATTCACTACTGCCCTCTGTTTCCTGCCCTTCAGCTAACTTTGTATTCGTGCTGTGCTGTGCCTGTTTTTCAATGGGCTCAAACTTCATTCCCAAGCCTTTTCAGTGCTACATTGTTAACACATTTTGCTCAAATTTACTGGATTTGTGGGCGGCACGGTTGCACAGTGGTTAGCACTGCTGCCTCACGCCAGCAGAGACCCATGTTCAATTCCCGCCTCAGGTGACTCTCTGTGTGGAGTTTGCACATTCTCCCCGTGTCTGCGTGGGTTTCCTCCGGGTGCTCTGGTTTCCTCCCACAGTCCAAAGATGTGCAGGTTAGGTGAATTGGCCATGCTAAATTGCCTACAGTGTTAGGTGTAGGGGAATGGGTCTAGGTGGGTGCACTTTGGCAGGTCGGTGTGAACTTGTTGGGCCGAAGGGCCTATTTCCACACTCTAAGTCATCTAAATCGTAAATAAAAGTGTTCACTTGTTTTTCATGAATCAGCATAAATTTAAAAGTCCTGTTCAATTTTGTTTGCATGCAATGCCTCACAGCAACAAGCAGGAGATAAACTTTGAGTTCCTGCTAATCCCACGGTCCCCCCAGCAGTGTTGGTAACCAGCACAGAGACTGAATTTGGCAGAAAATGATGAAGAGTATCTTACTGAAGTTTGCACAGGGTCCTCTCAGTTATTGGCTGGTGGGACTCGCACAATGTAAGGTTTGCAGCTCACACCAGTCTCCATGCTGTCCACTCATCTTCCTGTCCAACAGAAGATGGAATGATGAGTTTGCCGCCAACACCATCTTTATTACCTGATGCAGAAATGCTTACATCTATCCTGGGCGATCACTCACCAACGAGTGTGATTGTTCACCTCGGAAACTCTGGTCAAGGGTTCTGTGGGTCCTTGCGTGGCTGATGAGCCCAACTCTAGAGCTACATCTCCCACCACACATTCAACAGGGGTTTGCAGGAGGAATTGGTCCCTATCCTCAAGATCATTGGCATTCCTTTCTCTGGTTCCTTTTCTGTACTTCCCCTTGCCACCAGGTGTTCTCAAGGAATTATCTGTCTTCATACAGGAGTTTCCTCCAAGTCCGTTCTTCTGAACTCTTCACGCATTGATGTCTATCGTGCATTTCTTCAGAGAGTCTTTGAAACACTTTGTTTCCTCTCCTGTCATATGAGTGCCATCCTTGAGCTGGGCAAAGAAGATTTGCATTGGCGGTCGGCACTCAGGCATCCAAAGCACATGGCCAGCAGAGTTAGTTTTGGTTGATCATGCTGGTCGTATTGGCTCTTTCACAGACACTGATGTCAGCGTGCCTGTCTGCTGAGCTGATGTGAACAATCCTTCCCAAACAATGTTTTTGGCACTTCTCTTGGGTCTTGAGGTGGCATTTATACATAATCCATGTTACAGAGCTATATCATCAGAAGGATGACTGCCTTATCCACAAGGATTTTGGTATCGGCACGGATGCCACTATTATTGAAGACTTTCATCCTTAGGCATCTGAAGATGGCACTCTCAGATTGGATGTGATGTTGAAGTTTCACACTGATGTCAGCATTAGATAAGAATTAGCTTCCCAGGTAAGGAAGGATTTGGGATGATTTCTCCATTGACCTCCCTTATTGGAGAGATTGACCGGAACTTCACTGGGATGGGGGTTGGTAAAGGATTTTCTTGAGGTTAAGGCTGAGACCAGTTCTTTGCTTTTTTTTCTGAAGGCATTAAGGGAGGTTTGAAGATTCTCTTCTGGGAGAGCAGAGACAACACTGTCATCTGCAGACTGGAGGTCTAGAAGCGAGGTCAGCGCCATTTTCTTCTTGGATTCCACCTGGTTGAAGTTGAAAAGTTTTCCCTCCATCCTGTAGACAATGTCCAAGCCACAGGGAACCTTGTTCCTGTCAGTTTGGAGAATGGTGGTGATTAATGGGGTGGAAGTCCCTCATGGTAGGTTGATACAGAAGGTGGACATGGGCTCCGTGTTGAGCCGAGAGATGGATAAGAACTGGCTTGGTCATAGAAGACAGAGAGTAGCAGTAGAAGAGTATTTTCCTCACTGGAAATCTGTAATCAATAGTGTTCCTCAGGGATCAGTGCTGGGACCCCTAGTATTTATAATATATATAAATGAATTGAAGGAGAATGGAGGTGACCTGTTCGGTAAGTTTGTGGCTGGCACAAAGACTGGGGGAGCTGCAAATAGTTAGGAGGATTGCCAGACGATACAGCAGGATGTAGATAGGCTGCAGACTCGGGCAGAGAAATAGCAAAGGGAACTTAATCCAGATAAATGCGAAGTGATGCATTTTAGAGCATCCAATACAGAAGGGAAGTATACAGTAAATGGCAGAATCCTTAGGAGCAACAATATACAGAGGGATCTAGGCATACAGGTCCAATGTGAAAGTGGCAACACAAGTGGATAAGGTGGTCAAGAAGATGGATGGCATGCTTGCTTTCATTGGTCTGTGCACAGATGATACAAATTGGAAAGTCATGTTGCAGCTGTATAGAACTTTAGTTTGGTCACATTTGGAATATTGTGAACAATTCTAGTTTCCACACTACTGTGTGGAGGCTTTGGAGAGGCTACAGAAACAGCTTACTAGGATATTGTCTGGTTTGGAAGATATTAGGTATGAGGAAAGATGGCACAAACTTGGTTTATTTTCACTTGAACATCTAACCTGAGAGAAGTTTACAAGATTATGAGAAGTCTGGATAGAATGGCTAATTGGAATCTTTTACCTAGGTAGAAACGTCAATTACTAGGGGAAGTAGGTTTAAGGTAAAAGGGGGTATGTTTAAAGGAGATATGGAAGGCATGTCTTTTACACTGAGGATGGTAAGTGCCCAGAATGCACTTCCAGAGGAGGCGGTGCAGACAGATACAATAGCAATGTTTAACAGGCATCTTGACAGATACTTGAATAGGCAGGGAGCAATGGGATACGGACCATGTAGAGGCAAAAGGTTTTCAGTTTAGAAAGGCATCATGTGTCAGCTCAGTCTTGGTGGACTGAAGTGCCTGTTCCTGTGCTGTACTGTTCTTTGTTCTTTGAAGATGGAGTCAATGGGTGGGGGCAGTGACACATCCCTGCTTGACCTCTGTCTTAACCTTGGTGAATTCTGTCACATTACCAGTGGTGAGGACCATCACCGACACCTTGTTGTGGAGGAATTTCACTGGGACAGCCGGCCTTTGACAGGATCTTCCATAGCACTTCCTGAATGACTGACTCAAAAGCCTTTGTCAGGTTAATGAAAACCATGTAGAGAGGTTGGTGGTGTTCCTAAAATTCCTCTTGGATTTTCTGAGTAGTGAAAATCATGTCCACAGTTCCACGGTTTTGACGGAAGCCACACTGGCTTTCAGGAAGGACGTCCTCAGAGACTGGGGGAAGGTGCCTGGTGCAGATTCGGGAGATGATCTTCCCAGTGAAGGAGATTAGGGAGATTCCTCAGTATCTCCCACAATCCACTTGTCTCCTCTCTTGAAGACATTGGTGATGGAAGCATCCCTGAGATCGGCAGGAATTTCTTCTTTGTCCCAAATTTTCAGGAACAGTTGTTGGAGATGATGGGTAAGCTCTGCTCCTTCAAGTCAGAAGATTCCAGCTGGGAAATCTCATCTACTCCTGCAGCTTTTCCATTCTTCATGTGTCTAATGGAGGCCTCCTTTCAAGAGGAAGAAGGAGGCTTATGTAAAGCTGAGACGTGAAGGCTCATTTAGGGCACTTGAGAGTGACAATTTAGCTAGGATGGCCTAAAGAGAGAGCTAAGAAGAGTCAGGAGGGGATATGAGAAGTCTTTGGCAGATAGGATCAAGGAAAACCCTAAACCCTAAAGCCTAAAGAGGAAGAGTAGGGCCTGTCCTGGACAGTAGTGGGAAGTTGTGTGTGGAGTCCGAAGAGATAGGTGAGGTGCTTAAGGAATATTTTTCATCAGTATTCACAGAGGAAAAACACAATGTTGTCAAGGATAATACTGAGGTACAGGTCATTAGACTAGATGGGATTGAGGTTCATAAGGGGGAAGTACTTGCATTTCTGGAAAGTGTGAAAATAGATAAATCCCCTGGGTCGGATGGTATTTATCCTAGGATTCTCTGGGAAGCTAGGGAGCAGATTGCAGAGCCTTTGGCTTTGATCTTTATGTTAATCATTGTCTCCATGAATAGTGTCAGAAGACTGGAGGATAGCAAATTCTGTTCCCTTGTTCAAGAAGGGGAGTAGAGACAACCCTGGTGATTATGGATCAGTGAGCCTTACTTTAGTTGTTGGTAAAGTGTTGGAAAGGATTATAAGAGATAGGATTTATAGTCATCTAGAAAGGAATTATTTGATTAGGGATAGTCAGCATGGTTTTGTGAAGGGTACGTCATGCCTCACAAACCTTATTGAGTTCTTTGAGAAGGTGATCAAACAGGTGGATGAGGGTAAAGCCGTTGATGTGGTGTATATGGATTTCAGTAAGGTGTTTGATAAGGTTCCCCATGGTATGCTATTACACAAAATACAGAGGCATGAGATTGAGAGTGATTTAGTGGTTTGGATCAGAAATTGGCGAGCAGAAAGAAGACAGAGGGTGGTCGTTGATGGGAAGTGTTCATCCTGGAGTTCAGTTACTAGTGGCGTACTGCAAGAATCTGTTTTGGGGCCACTGCTGTTCATCATTTTTATAAATGACCTGGATGAGCACATTGAAGGATAGGTTAGTAAATTTGCGGACAACACTAAGGTCAGTGGACTTGTGGACAGTGCAGAAGGATGTTGCAGGTAACAGAGAGACATTGATAAGCTGCAGAGCTTGTCTGAGAGGTGACAAATGGAGTTTAATTTTGTAAAGTATGAGGTAATCCACTTTGGAAGGAATAATTGGAATACAGATTACTGGGCTAATGGTAAGATTTTTGGTAGTACAGATGAGCAGAGAGATCTCGGTGTTCATGTACATAGATCCTGAAAGTTGCCACTCAGGTTGATAGGGTTGTTAAGAAGGTGTAGAGTGTGTTGGCTTTTATTGGTAGAGGGATGGAGTTTCAGAGCCATGAGATCATGTTGCAGCTGTACAAAACTCTGGTGCAGCCACGCCTGGAGTATTGCACCCCATTATAGGAAGAATGTGGAAGCATTAGAAATGATGCAGAGGAGATTTACCAGGATGTTGCCTGGTATGAAGGGAAGGTCTTATGAGGAAAGGCTAAGGAACTTGAGGCTGTTTTTGTTACAGAGAAGAAGAACAAAGAACAAAGCACAAAGAATATTACAGCACAGGAACAGGCCCTTTGGCCCTCCAAGCTTGCGCCGATCCATATCCTCTATCTAAATGGTGGGGCGGCAGGGTGGCTCAATGCTTAGCACTGCTGCCTCACAGCACCAGGGTCCCAGGTTCAATTCCAGCAAACTGTGGGAGTTTGCACATTCTCCCTGTCTGCGTGGGTTTCTTCCTGTTGCTCCGGTTTCCTCCCACAGTCCAAAGATGTGCAGGTCAGGTGAATTGGCCATCCTAAATTGTCCATAGTGTCAGGTCAGAGAGAAATGGGTGTGGGTGGGTTACTCTTCGGAGGTTCGGTGTGGACTTGTTGGGCCGAAGGGCCTGTTTCCACACTGTAGAGAATCTAATCTAATCTAAAAATCTAAACTGTCGCCTATTTCCTAAGGACCTGTATCCATCTGCTCCCTGCCTATTCATTCTGTCTAGATACATCTTAAATGATGCTATCATTCCTGCCCCTACCACCTCCACTGGGAGCACATTCCAGACACCCACCACTCTCTGCATGAAGAACTTTCCACACGTATCTACTGTAATCTTTTCCCCTCTCACTTTGAAATCATAACCCCTAGTAATTGAGTCCTCCACTTAAGGTTAAGAGGTGACTTAATAGAGATGATCAGATGGTTAGATAGGATGGACAGTGAGAGCCTTTTTCCTCAGGTGGTGATGGCTAGCAAGAGGGAACATAACTTAAAATTGAGGGGGTGATAGATATAGGACAGATGTCAGAGGTAGTTTCTTTACTCAGAGAGAAGCAGGGGCACGGAACGCCCTGCCTTCAACAGTAGGAGACTCGCCAACTTTAAGGACACTTAAATGGTCATTGGATAAACATATGGATGAAAATGGAACAGTGTAGGATAGATAGGCTTCAGATTTGTTTCATAGGTCAGCTCAACATCGACGGCCGAAAGGCCTTTACTGCTCTGTGTTCTGCGTTCAACTTCTGCCGTGTTAGGTAGGAGTCTGAGATCTTTATTGATGGGAAACTAGAGAATTTCCTCAAACACATCCTCCCTGATATTTATCATAGAAACTCTACAGTGTGGAAACAGGACATTTGGCCCAACAAGCCCACATCGACTCTCCAAAGATTATCCCACACAGACCCATTCCCCTACCCTTATTGCTCGACATTTCCCCTGACTAATGTCCATGACCTACACATTCCTGAACATTATTGGCAACTCACCTGAGCTGCACATCTTTGGATTGTAGGAGGAAACCGGAGCACCCAGAGGAATCCCACGCAGACACGGGGAGAACGTGCAAACTCCACACAGACATTCGCCCAAGGCAGGGATTGAACCCAGGTCCCTGGTGCCGTGAGGCAGCAGTGCTAACCACTGAGCCACCGTGCTGTCCTTTTTATTTTCAGCTCACATCCCTTTCAGGAGTTCTTTGAAGTATTATCTCCATTGGAGGCTGATGTTTTCTCTGGCTCTCAAACCACACCAGTTGGAGGCCAAGGGTATTGGGTTTGTATATTGCCTCAGTGGCACTGAGGAAACCCTGATTGTCATGCTTGTCAGCAAAGAGTTGCAGCTTCTTAGCTTTCTCAGCCCATCACTGGTTCTTGATTTTCCTCATTCTTCTTTGTAACTTTACTGTTGGATGAGTTCTCCTCTGTTCCTCACTAGTGATGCTGTTTTGCCAGGCAGGGCCCACTTTCCCCTTCCTTTTGATAGATCTTAGATGACGTGGTCATACTCGTCGAACCAGTCTTGATGATTTCTGGTTTTTCAGCCAATGCTTCTTTCACAACTTGAGATGACGGCTGTCTTCAGCTCTTTCCAGATTTCCTCCAAGGCATTAAAATGAACTCTTTGGAAATTTTGGTGAAGATATTGTTGGAAGTTCTGCTTGGCTCTTAAGCCACTGAATGCTAAGCTTTCTATCTGAGCTGTTTCTTCACCTTCAGCTGTTTCTGGTGACACTTGATGGATATTGAGGAGCAGATGAGCCCATGATCTGTTTAGCAGCATCTGCACTGGTCATTGCTTTGGTAATGAGTGCATCCTTTAGGCCTCAGGATTGAACTATCACATACTTAGTTGTGTGCCAGTGCTTTGATCATGGATGCCTTCAAGACATCTTGAATTTGTCTTTTTGATGGGACAGTGTGTTGGTGATGACCAGCTAGTGTTCTGCATGTTTAGTGAATAGGGGAATCCCTTTGGTTTTGCAATTCCGACTCACTCATTTCCGATGGTTGGTTTCCAGGGTTGGGCGTCCTTTCCAACCCAGGCACCAAAGCCTCCAAAGAGAATAATTTTACATTCCTTAGGGATGTTGCTGTGTATGGTGTCTAGGATGGAGTAGAATCCACCTTTGGACTCAGCAGTGGCATCAAGGTTAAAGCATGGGCACTTATGAACACTGCTACTGGTTCGTGGGAGGTTGGAGATGGAGAATCAGAGCTGCCAACAGGGAGCTCTGAGAGATGGTTGACAAGTTTGTTCTTGATTGCGAATCCTATTCCATATGCCTGGATTGATCCTGGGGTTTTCCTGTCCAGAAGAAGGTTTAACCACTGCCTTGGATTTTCAGACTGTAGGTAGATAAGCCGCTGGATGCAGTTTTTCAGCCAATTTGGTGACAAGAACAGGCTGTTTAGGGGGCACCTTTTCTAGCCCATTTTCCATGTACGGTGAGCAGAATGGACTGTGCCAAACCACTCTCCTGTTCCAAGAGTGAAATGACTGAGTCACATTTCACTGCCTACGTGCTGGTCCAAAGCTATCTTGCAAACCTGCCCCTGTCAGCTCTTGCTGATCATGTGTGTATATGTGTGTTTGCATGTGTGCGTGTGCATGTGCGTATGTGTGCGTGAGGTTCCTCTATGTGCAGAGCATCTTTTAACCTGGGAATACTGTTGCACATGGGCAGACTCACAGACTTTTGACAGAAGATACATGCAGTTCCAGTAACAAGGAAACCTTGACAATTGGGGAATTCCCTACTGCTTTAGTCTCCATCCATCATCATAAGCATCCACCTGGGTTGCCATTGAGGGCTTGTTTTGGATTGTATTTGGTCTGGTTCCTTCCCTCCAGCCTCACCACCATTGGTGGCTTAAACAGGAGTTGAGAGCTCCTGATGGCAGAAGCTTATGCTATCTTCTGTAACATAAGAATCTGGCCATAGTGGTCATGATCTTGAAGAACCCAAGAGCTATTACAACTAACAATTGTGAACAAACATTACATACACACAGAAAGGACTGGTTCACAAGAGTGGGGTTGCTTTTAGATCATGGTGGCTCAGTGGTTAGCACTGCTGCCTCACAGCACCAGGGACGCAGGTTCGATTTCAGCCTTGGGTGACTGTCTGTGTGGAGTTTGCACATTCTCTCCATGTCTGCGTGGTTTTCCTCCCACAATCCAAAGATGTGCAGGTTAGGTGAATTGGCTATGTTTAATTGCCCATAGTGTGCAGGGACGTGTAGGTTTGGTGCATTAATCAGGGATAAATGCAGAGTAATAGGGTAAGGGTATGGATCTTCAGAGGGTCGGTGTGGACTAGTTGGGCTGAATTGCCTGTTTCTACACTGTAGGGATTCTATAATTCATGTCATGTTTCAAGTGATCAAATAAAAGTTGATGAACTTTCAAAAGCTGATTCAGCCCACTGGCCCATCTGATGAAGGGCTCATGCCCGAAACATCGATTCTCCTGCTCCTTGGATGCTGCCTGACCTGCTATGCTTTTCCAGCAACACATTTTCAGCCCCTCAAAGATCAACAAGGCAGTCTTTGTGTGAGCTGCAGGAGATGGGGGAGATATAAAATGAGTGTTTTGCATCAGTATTTACTGTGGAAAATGACATGGAAGATATAGAATGTGAGGAAATAGATGTAGTATCTTGAAAAAATGTCCATATTACAGAGGAGGAAGTGCTGGATGTCATGAAACGCATGCAATTGGATAAATCCGTAGGACCTGATCAAGTGTACCCCAGAACTCTGTGGGAAGCTAGAGAAGTGATTGCTGGGCATCTTGCTGAGACATTTGTATCATCAATACTTACAGATGAGGTGGAGGAAGACTGGAGGTTAGCTAACGTAGTGCCACTGTTTAAGAAGGGTGGTAAGGACAAGCCAGGGAACTATAGACCAGTGAGCCTGGCGTCGGTGGTGGGCAGGTTGTTGGAGGGAATCCTGAGGGACAGGATGTACATGTATTTGGAAAAGCAAAGATTGATTAGGGATAGTCAACATGGCTTTATGTGTGGGAAATCATGTCTCAGAAACTTGACTGAGTTTTTTGAAGAAGAAACAAAGAGGATTGATGAGGGCAGAACGGTGGACATATCTATATGTACTTCATTAAGGCATTTGACAAGGTTCTCCATGGGAGACTGATTAGCAAGGTTAGATCTCATAGAATACAGGGAGAACTAGCCATTTGGATACAGAACTGGCTCAAAGGTAGAAGACAGAGGGTGGTGGTGGAGGGTTGTTTTTCAGACTGGAGGCCTGTGACCAGTGGAGTGGCACAAGGATCAGTGCTGCGTCCACTACTTTTCATCATTTACATATAAGTAAGTTTGCAGATGACACCAAAATTGGAGGTGAAGTGGACAGCGAAGAAGGTTATCTCAGATGGGATTCTGGATTAGAGGTGCTGGAAAAGGACAGCAGTTCAGGCAGCATCCGAGGAGCAGTAAAATCGATGTTTCGGGCAAAAGCCCTTCATCAGATGGGCCAGTGGGCTGAGGAGTGGCAGATGGAGTTTAATATAGATAAATGTGAGGTGCTGCATTTTGGGAAAGCAAATCTTAGCAGGACTTTCACACATAATGGTAAGGTCCTAGGGAGTGTTGTTGAACAAAGAGACCTTGGAGTGCAGGTTCATAGCTCCTTGAAAGTGGAGTCACAGGTAGATAGGATAGTGAAGAAGGCGTTTGGTATGCTTTCCTTTATTGGTCAGAGTATTGAGTACAGGAGTTGGGTGGTCATGTTGCAGCTGTACATGATATTCATTCGGCCACTGTTGGAGTATTGCGTGCAATTCTGGTCTCCTTCTTATGAGAAAGATGTTGTGAAACTTGGAAGGGTTCAGAAAAGATTTACAAGGATGTTGCTAGGGTTCAAGGTTTTGAGCTATAGGGAGAGTTTGAATAGGCTAGGCCTGTTTTCCCTGGAGCGTGAGGGGTGACCTCATAGAGGTTTACAAAATCATGAGGGGCATGGATAGGGTAAATAGGCAAAGTCTTTTCCCTGGGGTCGGGGAGTCCAGAACTAGAGGGCATAGATTTAGGGTGAGAGAGGAAAGATATAAAAGAGACTTAGGGAGCAACTTTTTCACACAGAGGGTGGTACATGTATGGTATGAGCTGCCAGATGATGTGGTGGAGGCTAGTCCAATTGCAACATTTAAAAGGCATCTGGATGGCTATATGAATAGGACGGGTTTGGAGAGATATGGGCCGGGTGCAGGCAGGTGGGACTAGATTGGGTTGGATATCTAATCGGCATGGACAGGTTGGACTGAAATGTCTGTTTCCATGTTGTACGTCTCTATGACTCTATGACCTGAGGTCAGGTGAAGTCTGAGACCTTTATACTCTCAGGTCACATTATACAGCACAGTGCAGGCGCTTCAGCCCTCGATGTTGCATTGACCTTTTATTGTACTCTAAGATCAAACTAACCTTCATACCCTTTATGTTATTATCATATGATGATATAATGAGCATATCTCTGAAAAGAGTACTGACTGTAATACAACATCCATCACTTTTCCAAACCGTATTGTAAACAAATATACAAGTTATACGTAAGCAACTGTAGTGACTTGATAAGTATCCAAACAGGTAAAATACAGTTTACAAAATTGTCATTTCAAACTTCAATGTCATGCTTTTAGGTTCTGACAACTTGACTGATCTGGTGATCGTACACTCAGTTGAAGAGGTATGGATTGTTCTCTATCTCTATTCTCATTGCTTTCACTCAACATTATTGAATATCATCGTCAGAAGATTCTTCCTCATTGACATCATGTGTAACTGATATGCACCATACATCGGTCTGAACTGGATTCTCTTCCTTCTCAATGTAATGCCATGATCAGTAACAACTTTGTATGATTCAGGCTGATTCTATTTTCTGGAAACCTTTGCCAGTATTGAAGTGTTTGTATTTCCAACTTGTGCCCTCTGCCCAGTGAGCAGTTTTTGTTGTTTTCCACCTGCTCACTGGCCATGCATCTCTTTCACTCTCCTCTGCTTTTGAAGAGGAATATCCTGCCCTGTGAATGGTGAACTGACTGAATCCTGAACAAGCTGCTCCACAGTATTGGGCTCTGGGTTCCCAAACCCTGGTAATGTGTTGTTGGATGTCGTGCTGTCACCAATCCTCATTTCTACACTGAGCCTGTCCAATGTTTAGTGGCAGTGGTTAAATTATCGGTTTTTTGAAACAGGAAAAGACATCAGTGGATGGTTGTACCGCAATGAGACAAGGTTATTGCGGTGTTACTGCACAGACAAGGTATTGCTGCTACTAACGCTCTGCATAGCTGCGCCATTCTGTTGAAGTGCTTTATCCATTTCCATTGTGTGGCAACTGTCATGCACAGTGATATCTCCAAACATGAGCAGCCAATAAGACTGTTCTGTGTGACTAGCATTTTTACAGACAGCAGATAGGGGGAAGAGTCTTCAGTTCTCTCCTCCTCTGTAATTCTGATGGTGATAAACCACACTGGATTGAGGTCGGTCTGTCAATTAATAAAGCTGTATTTTCCTTCCAAAGGGATTGGACGATCTGGACCCCATGCTGAGTTTCCTCATTAGACTGTGCGTGCCGTGGAGAGCTAGTTACATGATCCAATCCAGAGATGTCTGCAAACTGCCCACAAGACATGAGAGTAAACAGTGGGACATTGCCTGCCATAACCATGTCAGGGAACTCATTACAGCCAACATTCATTGCAAGACTCTGAAGACTACCTCTATTGTAGCACTAGCCACCATAACACAAGGCCAGCAAAACAATGAGGCTGTCTGTCACATGTAGTCTTTTTCTGCTCATTCTCACCGGCTGGTTAGGAAAGCGTTGGGAAATAATGACACTCTGTCTGCTCAAGGCTGGGAATTGTTACGAGAGTATGAGCATATGATTGGTAAGTCTATTTCAGTAGACCATTTGGGATTTACAGTGATCATGGGCACTGGTTTGAGAACAGGATTCTACATGAGCATTTTAAGGTTTATGGCAGTGCCAGGAGCCACACCAGCTCTGATGATCCAGATGGTATTGAGCAGTACAAATGATTCAACTGTACTCAGCATGACTGTCAGCGTACCTTGCCTTCTACAGAAAACAGAAACGGACTGAGTACCATCTGGAGCTGGCTTATGCTTATGGCTAGAGCTACACATTCATCCAAAGGCTTTTCTCCACACTATCTTCTCTGTGAATGAGATCCAGTCGAGCTGAGCGAGGGGAATGTGGCGTAGTCTGAGGGGAGCTGTCCAAGGGAACAGCAGCAGCACGGAGTAAGTATAAAATTCACTGAGCCCAGGGGAGTGAGTATAAAACTCACTGAGCACTTGGGGAGTGAGTATAAAACTCACTGAGCTCGGGGTAATGAGTATAAAACTCCCTGAGCTCGGGAAGTGAGTATAAAACTCAATGGGCATGGGGAGTGAGTATAAAACACACTGAGCGCTCAGGGAGTGAGTATAAAACTCATTGAGCACAGGCAAGTGAGTATAAAGCTCACTGAGCGCTCGGGGAAAGAGTATAAAACTCACTGAGCCCAGGTGAGTGAGTATAAAACTCACTGAGCCAGGGGAGTGAGTATAAAACTTACTGAGCCAGGGGAGAGAGTATAAAACTCACTGAGCACAGGGGAGTGAGTATAAAACTCACTGAGCCCAGGGGAGTGAGTATAAAACTCACTGAGTGCTCAGGGAAAGAGTATAAAACTCACTGAGCACTCAGGGAGTGAGTATAAAACCTACTGAGCCGTGGGAGTGAGTATAAAACTCACTGAGCTGAGGGGAGTGAGTATAAAACTCACTGAGCCTAGGGGAGTGAGTATAAAACTCACTGAGCCCAGGGGAGTGAGTATAAAACTCACTGAGCCCAGGGGAGTGAGTATAAAACTCACTGAGCCCAGGGGAGTGAGTATAAAACTCACTGAGCCCAGGGGAGTGAGTATAAAACTCACTGAGCCCAGGGCCTGGCCGACCCATTGTCTCAGCATGCTCCTGTCCCACTGAACCCATCTCTACCTACCTCGACACTGTCCTATCCCCCCTAGTCCAGGAACTCCCCACGTACGTTTGAGACACCCTCCAAGACTTCCATTTCCCTGGCCCCCTAAAACGCTCTGCCAGGAGGCGTCCAGTCTCCCCAATGTAGAGGAGACCGCATCGGGAGCAATGGATATTGGTGGATGTGCAGGTAAAACTTTGATGTATGTGGGAGGCTCCTTTAGGGCCTTGGATGGAGGTGTGGGCGCAGGTTTTGCAATTCTTGCGGTGGCAGGGGAAGGTGCCAGGATGGGAGGGTGGGTTGTAGGGGGGCGTGGACCTGACCAGGTAGTCAAGGAGGGAACGGTCTTTGCGGAAGGCGGAAAGGGGTGGGGAGGGAAATATATCCCTGGTGGTGGGGTCTGTTTGGAGGTGGC
>NC_057744.1:40378758-40408139 GCF_004010195.1 Chiloscyllium plagiosum | reverse complement strand
GATTCTCCTGTTCCCTGGATGCTGCCTGACCTGCTGCGCTTTTCCAGCAACACATTTTCAGCTCTGATCTCCAGCATCTACAGACCTCATTTTCTCCTCAAAGATTAAAACCCACTGAGCACTCATGGAGTGAGTATAAAACTCACTGAGCGCTGAGGAAATGAGTATAAAAGTCACTGAGCCCGGGGAGTGGGTATAAAACACAATGAGCACGGGGAGTGAGTATAAATCTCACTGAGCCGGGGAGTGAGTATAAAACTCACTGAACACTCAGGGAGTGAGTATAAAACTCACTGAGCCCAGGGGAGCGAGTATAAAATTCACTGAGCCCAGGGAAGTGAGTATAAAACACACTGAGCCCAGGGAAGTGAGTATAAAGCTCACTGAGCCCAGGGAAGTGAGTATAAAACTCACTGAGCCCAGGGAAGTGAGTATAAAACTCACTGAGCCCAGGGAAGTGAGTATAAAACTCACTGAGCACTCGGGGAGTGAGTACAAAACTCACTGAGCACTCGGGGAGTGCTCACTGAGCACTCGGGGAGTGAGTACAAAACTCACTGAGCACTCGGGGAGTGAGTACAAAACTCGCTGAGCACTCGGGGAGTGAGTATAAAACTCACTGAGCACTCGGGGAGTGAGTACAAAACTCACTGAGCCCAGTGAGTGAGTATAAAACTCACTGAGCCCAGTGAGTGAGTATAAAACTCACTGAGCCCAGTGAGTGAGTATAAAACTCACTGAGCCCAGTGAGTGAGGATAAAACTCACTGAGCCCAGTGAGTGAGTATAAAACCCACTGAGCCCAGTGAGTGAGTATAAAACCCACTGAGCACTCATGGAGAGAGTATAAAACTCACTGAGCCCGGGGAGTGAGTATAAAACTCACTGAGCCCAGTGAGTGAGTATAAAACTCACTGAGCCCAGGGAGTGAGTGTAAAACTCACTGAGCCCGGGGAGTGAGTATAAAACTCACTGAGCCCGGGGATTGAGTATAAAACTCACTGAGCCCGGGGAGTGAGTGTAAAACTCACTGAGCCCGGGGATTGAGTATAAAACTCACTGAGCCGAGGGGAGGGAGTATAAAACTCACTGAGCCCAGGGAGTGAGTGTAAAACTCACTGAGCCGAGGGGAGGGAGTATAAAACTCACTGAGCCCGGGGATTGAGTATAAAACTCACTGAGCCCAGGGAGTGAGTATAAAACTCACTGAGCCCGGGGAGTGAGTGTAAAACTCACTGAGCCCGGGAAGTGAGTGTAAAACTCACTGAGCCCGGGGATTGAGTATAAAACTCACTGAGCCCAGGGAGTGAGTGTAAAACTCACTGAGCCCGGGGAGTGAGTATAAAACTCACTGAGCCCAGGGAGTGAGTGTAAAACTCACTGAGCCCGGGGAGTGAGTATAAAACTCACTGAGCCCAGGAAGGACATTGAAATACAGTATAAAACAGGCTGTAAGGTTAGCAGTGGTGGACTCTCCCTCTTTATGGGCATTTAAGCGGGCATTGGATAGGTATATGGAGGATAGTGGGTTAGTATAGGTTAGGTGGGCTTGGATCGGCGCAACATCGAGGGCCAAAGGGCCTGTACTGCGCTGTATTCTTCTATGTTCTATCCTTGGATGCTGCCTGAACTGCTGTGCTCTTCCAGCACCACTAATCCAGAATCTGGTTTCCAGCATCTGCACTAATTGTTTTAGAACATAGAACATAGAACATAGAGGGATACAGCGCAGTACAGGCCCTTTGGCCCTCGATTTTGCGCCGATCCAAGCCCACCTAACCTATACTAACCCACTATCCTCCATATACCTATCCAATGCCCGCTTAAATGTCCATAAAGAGGGAGAGTCCACCACTGCTGCTGGCAGGGCATTCCATGAACTTACGACTCGCTGAGTGAAGAACCTACCCCTAACTTCAGTCCTATATCTACCCCCCCTTAATTTAAATCTATGCCCCCTTGTAATACCCGACTCCATACGCGGGAAAAGGTTCACACTGTCAACCCTATCTAACCCCCTAATCATCTTGTACACCTCAATCAAGTCACCCCTAAACCTTCTTTTCTCAGTGAGTACAAAACTCACTGAGCACTCGGGGAGTGAGTACAAAACTCACTGAGCCCAGGGAGTGAGTATAAAACTCACTGAGCCTGGGGAGTGAGTATAAAACTCACTGAGCCTGGGGAGTGAGTGTAAAACTCACTGAGCTCGGGGAGTGAGTATAAAACTCACTGAGCACTCGGGGAGTGAGCATAAAATTCACTGAGCCCGGGGAATGACTGTAAAACTTAATGAACACTCGGGGAGTGAGTGTAAAACTCACTGAGCTCGGGGAGTGAGTATAAAACTCACTGAGCACTCGGGGAGTGAGCATAAAACTCACTGAGCCTGGGGGAGTAAGTATAAAACTCACTGAGCACTCAGAGTGAGTATAAAACTCAGAGCTCATGGATGAGAATAAAACTCACTGAGCTCGGGGAGTGAGTGTAAAACACACTGAGCCCAGGGGAGTGGGAATAAAACTCACTGAGCACTCGGGGAGTGAGTATAAAACTCACTGAGCACTCGGGGAGTGAGTATAAAACTCACTGAGCACACGGAGTGAGTATAAAAGTCAGTGAGCTTGAGGGGGGGCATGGTGGCTCAGTGTTTAGCCCTGCTGCCTCACAACACCAGGGACCCGGGTTCAATTCCTGTCTTGGGCAACTTCTGTGTGGGGTTTGCACGTTCTCCCTGTGTCTGCGTGGGTTTTCTCCGGGTGCTCCGTTTTCCTCCCACGGTCCAAAGATGTGCAGGTCAGGTGGATTGGCCATGCTAAATTGTCCATAGTATTAGGTGGATTAGTCATGGGTAAATGTCGGGGAATGTGTGGGTTGGTCTTCGGAGGGTAGGTGTGGACTTGTTGGGCCGAAGGGCCTGCTTCCACACTGTAAGCGATCTAATCTAACCTAAAACTTATTGAGCTCAGGGGATGAGTAGAAAACTCACTGCGCACTCGGGGAGTGAGTATAAAACTCACTGAGCACACGGAGTGAGTATAAAACTCTCTGTGCTCGTCAGTGAGTATTAAACTCACTTAGCTTGAGGGAGTGAGTATAAAACTTGGGGCACGTTGTAGCTGTGAAAATTAGATTAGATTCCCTACAGTGTGGAAACAGGCCCTTCGGCCCAACCAGTCCACACCGATCCTCTGAACAGCAGGTGATGGAGGAGCTGGACAGGTGATGTGCTGTAGCTGTATGATGCGGGAGCTGGCTGATCCCATTGTGAACAGCAGTGATGACATCTGGAGCAAGTATTGGATGCTGGAGGAAATCTGGCTCAAAATCAATGACCTGGAACCTGAGCTTCAAACACTGCGGCACATCCAGGGGGGGATGCGGGGTTGGGGGGTGGGGGAGGTGCAGGAGTGTTACCTGGACATTTTGTCCAGAAGACAGTCACACATGGTAGGTTAAGTACTTCAAATTCAATCAATCAATCAGTGATCAGAGACAGCAAAGTATGACTGCATGTGAGGCGGGTAGGGGGTTCCTGAGTTCAGGAACAGATGAGTCGCTGCTCTTGACCTTGCCCAACAGATATGCGGTACTTGCTGTCTGTGTGGATGAGGAAAAGGGCTGTGGGGAGGATGAGCAAGCTCACCACCGCACCATGGTGCAGGACGCTATTCACGATGGGTGAGCAAAATGACAAGTGGGTCCTTATAGGAGATTCTTTAATAAGGGGGACAGATAATATCCTTTACAAGCTAGAATGGGAGTCTTGCATGGTGTGTTGCTTACCCGGTGCCAGGGTACAGGACATCTCTGACCGACTTAAAAGGATATTGGAGTGGGCGGGAGAGGATCCAGTAGTTGTGATCCATGCTGGAACTGACAACACAGGCAAGGCTAGGATGGAGGATGTGATCAAGCACGAGGAACAAAATTAAGGAACAGGTCCTCGAAGCTCATAATCTCCGGATTACTGCCTGAGCTGCGGGCAAATTGGCTTAGGAACAAGAAAATTAGGGAAATAAACACGCGGCTAAGGGAGTGGTATGGGAAAGAGGGATTCCATTTCATGGAGCATTGGCATCTGTTTGGAACAGGAGGGATCTCCTGGGTGGTACGGTGGCTCAATGGTTAGCATTGCTGCCTCACAGCACCAGTGACTTGGGTTCAATTCCAGCCTCAGGTGACTGTCTGTGTGAAGTTTGCACATTCTCCCCGTGTCTACGTGGGTTTCCTCCGGGTGCCCTGGTTTCCTCCCACAATCCAAAGATGTGCAGGTCAGGTGAATTGGCCGAGCTAAATTGACTATAGTGTTAAGGGATGTGTCGACTGGTGCATGAGTCAGAGGGAAATGTCGAGCAATAGGTGTCAGGGAATGGCTCTGGGTGGGATACTTTTCAGAGGATCGGTGTGGACTTGTTGGGCCAAATGGCCTGCTTCCACACTGGAGGGATTCTAATTCTAAAATGAATCAGTCCTGATGGGACAGTCTCCACCTGAACCATTAGAGTCATTACCGACAGTTAAGTGACTGCTGGACATGCACATGGAGAGCAGTGAATTAAGGGGTGCATAGGTTAAGTTATTATATTTTACATTAGCATTAAATCTCGGCACAACATCGTGGGCCAAAGGCTGTACATTCCAATGTTCTATGTCCATTCCAGCAAAATGGACGGCACGGTGGCACAGTGGTTAGCACTGCTGCCTCAATGTTCTATGTCCATTCCAGCAAAAAGGATAAATAGGGTGGTCACTAGGACTTTAAACTTGTGAGTTGGGGAAGGGAAGGGGAAAATGACGAGAATATGACGGCAAATAAAAAGGAACACTGCAGGTTAGCATGTGTGCAGGAGGTTTTAACTACATGGCAGGCTATGAAAGAAGTGAAAAGGAAGGAAAGCTCAGAAGATATTATTGGAGATGTTGGAATTCATGAACAGGGTACAAAAACTAGCAAAAAGGCATTTCTACCTGAATGGTCAAAGCATTTGTAACAAGGTTGATGAATTAACAGTACAAATCATCGTGAATGAATATGATTTAGTAGCCATTATAGAGACATAGTTGCAAGATGGTCACAACTGGGTGTTAAATATCCAGGGGTGTCAGACTAATCAGAAGGACAGACAGGAAGGTAAGGGAGGTGGTGTAGCTCTGATCTTTAAGAATGACATCAGAGTGGTCGTGAAAGATGATTTCGGTTCTATGGAGAATGAGGTTAAATCCATTTGTGTGGAAATTAGAAATTCTAAGAAGAAAAAGTCACTGATAGCCTGGTAGCCTATAGGCCACCAAATAATAACATCACATTGGGTCAGGCAATAAATAAATAAATAACAAATGGCCTGTCCCTGCCACTATAAATGCCAGAGGAAACACCACAGAAGCACTTCACAGGAGGCTCCCAAGCACTGAGGATGTCACCTAGACAGGGGATGAAACATTTGCAACAAAAATTTCCAGCTCGGCGAACAGAACCACAACAGCGTGTAAAAATGGTGCGGCAATTATGATGGGGATTTTAATCTGCATATCAATTGGTTGAACCAGCTCAGTGAGGGTAACCTTGAGGAGGACTCTGTTGAGTGTATCTGTGATAGTTTTCTTGAGCAGCATGCAAAGGAAGTAAGATATTCTAGATCTGGTCCTGTGTAATGAGACAGGAATAATTAATGACCCCATAGTTAGGGATCCTCTTGGAATGAGCAATCCCAGAATAGTTGAATTTAGAATACAGATGGAGTGTGTGAAGATAACATCCAATACCAGAGTCCTGTGCTTAAACAAAGGAGGATGAAGGAGGAGTTGGCTAAAGTAGACTGGAAACAAAGACTTCATTTTTGGGACAGTTGACAAACAATAGAAGACTTTCAAAGCAATTTTTTAAAGTGCTCAGCAAAAGTATATGCCAGTGAAAAGGAAGGACTGTAGGAAAAAGAGTAACTTGTCTAAGGAAATAAGGGAGGCTATCAACTTGATAGAGAAGGCATACAAAGTGGCCAAAATCAGCGGGAAACTGGGAGTTTGGGAAAGCTTAAAAGGTCAACAGAAAGCGACGAAAAGAGCTATAAAGAAAAGTAAGATAGAACATGAGAAAAGATTAGCTCAGAATATAAAGACAGAAAGAACAAGTTTCTATAAACATATAAAACAAAAAAGAGTGGCTGAAGTAGACATTAGTCCCTTAGAGGATGAGAAAGAGCATTTAGTTATGGGAGATGATGAAATGGCTGTGACATTGAATAGGTATTGTGTGTCGGTCTGCACAGTGGAGGACATGAATAACATGTCAGTAATTGACAAAGAGACAAAGGTAGGTGAAGACCTGGAAACAATCATTATTACTGAAGAGGTAATGTTGGGCAAGCCAATGGAGCTAAGGGTAGACAAGTCTCCTGGCCCTGATGGAATGTATCCCAGGGTGCTAAAAGAGTTGGCAGGACAAATAGTAGACTCTAGGGCAGTTCCAGCAGATAGGAAAACAGCAAACGCGACAACACTACCTCCCCAAAAGGGAGGTAGACAAAAGATGAGGAATTACAGACCTCTTACAACTTAACTTCTGCAGTGGGAAAAATGCTTAAGTCTATTATCAAGAAGTTGTCCCATTGGGCAGACACAGGATGGGTTCATGAAGGAAGGACAGGTTATGCTTCACTAATCCTTTGGAATTCTATGAAGACATTACAAACACAGTGGACAACAGGGACCCAGTCAATGTGGTGTATATAGATTTCCAAAAGACATTTGACAAGGTGCCACACAAGAAGCCGCTGCACAAGATAAAGATATAGGGCATTACAGACAATGTATTAGCATGGATAAAGGATTGGTTAACCAACAGGAAGCAAAGACTGGGGATAAATGAATGCTATTCTGATTGGCAATCAGTGATGACTAATGGTGTGCCGCAGAGATCAATCTTGGGACTATCATTATTCACAAATCACATAGATGATTTGAAGTTGGGGACCACGTGTAGTGTATCAATGTTTGCAGGTGACACTAAGATGAGTGATAAAGCAGAGGACTGTGAAACTTTGCAAACCAACAAAGATAGTTTAAGTGAGTGGGCAAAGGTCTGGCAGATTGAATGCAATGTTAATAAATGTGAAGTCATCAATTTCAGTAGGAATAATATTAGGTTGGACTGTTATTTGAATGATAAGAAATTACAGAATGCTTCTGTGCAGAGGAATCTGGGTGTCCTTGTGCATGAATCACAGAAGGTTGGTCTGCAGGTATAATAGGGAATTAAGAAGGCAAATGGAATTTTGTCATTCATTGCTAAAGGGATTGAGTTTAAAAGCAGAGAGATTATGTTGCAGCTGTACAGGGTGCTGGTGAGGCCACACCTGGAGTACTGTGTGCAGATTTGGTCTCCTTACTTGACAAAGGATGCACTGGCACTGGAGGGGGTGCAGAGGAGGTTCACTAGGTTGATTCCAGAGTTGAGGGGGTTGGCTTATGAGGAGAGACTGAGTAGATTGGGATTATATTCACTGGAATTTAGAAGAATGAGGGGGTATCTTATAGAAACATATAAAATTATTACGGGAGGAGATAAGATAGAAGTAGAGAGGATGTTTCCACTGGCAGGTGAAACTAGGGATAAGACGTCATAACCTCAAGATTGGGAAGCAGAGTTAGGGCTGAATTTAGAAGGAATTTCTTCATCCAGAGGGTTGTGAATCTATAGAATTCCTTGCCCAGTGAAGTGGTTGAGTCTTCTTCTGTAATTTTTTTTAAAGCTAAGATAGGTAATTTGTTGAACAGTAAAGGAATTAAAGGTCATGGTGAAAGGGTGGTTAAGTGGAGCTGAGGCCATGAAAAGATCACCCATGATCTTGAATGGCCGAACAGGCTCGAAGAGCCAGATGGCCTACTCCTGCTCAGAGTTCTTATGTTCTTGTGGACTGCCTCCTTAGGCTCACCACACCTTTTGATGGAGATAGACAAATCAGTGAGTGGAGAGCCAAGCACCATAGAGTCATAGAGTCATACAGCACAGAAACAGACCCTTAGGTCCAATTAATCCACACCGACTATGTTCCCAAACTAAACTAGTTCCAATTGCCTGTGTTTGGCCTATATTCCTCCAAATCATGTACATATTCATGTCCTTATCCAAATGTCTTTTAAATGTTATAACTGTATCTGCATCCACTACTTCCTCTGCCAGTTCATTCCACACATGAACTACTCTCTGTGTAAAAGTGTTTCCCCACATGTCCTTTTCAAATCTTTCTCCTTACACTTTACACATAGGCTTCTTAGTTTTGAACTCTGCACCCTATAGAAAAGACTTTTGCTATTCACCTTATCTATGCCTCTCATGATTTTTATGAACCTTTATAGGTCACTCCTCAACCTCCTATACTCCAATGGAAAGAAGACCCAGCCTATCCAGGCTCTCCTTATAACTCCATTCCTGGCAACATCCTGGTAAATCTTTTCTGAACCCTCTCCATTTTAATAGTATCCTTCCTATAACAGGGTGACCAGAATTGCACCTGATACTCCAAAAGAAGCCTCACCAACATCAAGCACAACCTCAACATGACGCCGCAACTCCTATATTCACATGAGATCAAAATGGCGCCCAAGGAGACTGAGAGAAACACTGAGAAGAACATCAAATGATCACAAGGCTAACAGTCTGACTTTTCAATCAGTGCAAGACTATTCCTTGGAAAATCAGGACATTAAATACAAGATTTTTGAGAAAATGAACCCCACAGACTCATCAAGTGGCTTGACACAGGCAGCCATACTGATGTTGATGATGGAGGCCAGGGCAAGGGCTGCAGCCAAAGGTCTTCCAGCACCAAACTGGGCTCACTCTCCATCCTGTCAGTGACACAGTCTTCTTTCCTGTCTCTCTGAGCAGGTTTGATCAGGCATGAAGTTATAATCTGTTATTTTTCTTTTACAAAACCCTCAGGTCTGTTTCCCAGTGTCACAGGAATTGTGGCTACACGTCATTGTCAGCAATACACATGTCATAACCATTCTTGTGTCAGAATCAACAGCTCAAACTTTAGAATCCAGCTCACTTTTTCCACCTCTAATTCCTTAAATTGTTGTTTGAAAGCTTGACATTTTTGACAAGGTGTGAACGTCACTTTGCATTTCTACTGGCAACCTTCATTTCCCTTCAGAACATTCTGGAACATGTTCAATGGCAGTCATCCTCAACCTGAGGGCAGGAATTATTTTTTAGCATTCTTGAGTCACTCCTGGATCAGAGCATGTTTAATTTCTTGGGCTGTCAGTGTCTCCAGGCCTTTGAAGATGGGCTGTTTGAAGTATTAATAGTGGGAAGTGCGAACCTATCACTTGACCTCTCTCTCTCCATTCCTGATTTCCTTTCTGCCTTTTCATTCTACTCTCTCTCTCTCTTCCACTCTCTGTCCCTTTATTTGTCCCTCTTTTTATCTCTCACTCTCTCTGTTTCTCTCTCCCTGTCCTGAAAGTGGGAAAGATAGAGGGAGCCAGTTCCTTTGAGAGAGAGTAAGAGTCACTACCTTCAGGAGAGAGAAAGAGAGACAGAGAGAGAGAGAGAGAGAATCAGCATCTTGAAAGGAAGTGCTTAAACTAGCAGAAAATTGTTATTACCATGTTAAAAATTCCTAGAATCCCTACAGTGTGGAAACAGGCCCTTCAGCCCAACAAGTCCATACCGACCCTCCAAACAGCAACCCACCCAGACCCATTCCCCTACCTTATGTTTACCTCTGACTGATAATCACAGCATATGCATCTAAGCAAAGAGCCATTAATTTTGCTTTTTATAATCATTTTTGCCCCTTTTGTTCTAAGTGCTGTATTTTCAATGCTTGTACACTCTGTCCCCTCCTGTCCCACTTTGGCCACCACAAAGGGATGTTGCTGTGGGTGTAGTGAGCTGTAGGAGCTGCTGGAGAGTGTGCGTCCGGACCTTGGAGCTGCTGAAGAGTGTGGATCTCAAATGTGAACAGCTGAAGGGAGTGGGTATAAACCTCATTGGTGTCTGCTCCAAGGGTTGAATGGCTTCCTCCTCAGAGGTGGAGGTACAGCTGAGGGTCTTTGGTATTGGCTCCATCTAGAATGGGTTTCTATGGTACTACAGTCAGTAGGAGCAAAGAGAGATATGTAGCATTGGTGATTATGGAGTGTAGTGCAGGACACACTAGGGAGGCCATGGCATCGTGGTATTGTGGCTGGAGCAGGAATGGTCTGGGGACCCAGGTTCAAATCCTGCCACAGAATTTGAATTCAATTATAAACAACATCTGTATTAAAGTCTAACAATGACCATGAATCCATTGTCATCTTGTGAATTAAAAAAGGCACTAAAAGATTATGGGGCTAGTTGCCATGGAGCTACCCACATGAGCAGTAGCATTCTGGCCATGTCCACCATCGTGCCCATACATGAGATTAGGGAGCCCCTCCCCCACCAGTTTTGACTCTTCTGCCCAGGTTGAGAGAATTTTCCTTCCCTGCAATGAGAAATTTTTCAGGCGATGAGACAAAGGGAGGGATTGAGGCTGCTGGAAATAGTGGAAGGTGGTTTTGTGGTGAGGACTGAGGAGGAGAGATGGTGACATGAGACCAGTGAGTGAGAAGGAAGCACAGATGGCAGGAAGGATTAATACTTTGTATGAAAGAGGTGGTTGAGAGCATTGAGTGGACAAGGAAAATGCTATAGTGGGAACTGTGGTCACTGAGCCTTGGTGAGAGCCTGGTATTGTGGCAGAGTTAGAGTGAAGGGTGGCCTGTGAGTGCAGGATAGCAAAGAAAAGACTGTCATTTCCTTCATTTTTGGACATTGGATCAAAAAGGGGAAGATACTGCTTTATGTGTGGGAGCAGCACTGAGCTCGGGGAGTGAGTATAAAAATCACTGAGCACACGGAGTGAATATAAAACTCACTTAGCTTGAGGGAGTGAGTATCAAACTCAGGGCAGTTTAAACTGCAAACAATACTGGAGTGATGTCACAGGGAAGCTGCAACCCAATTGGCTGGTAGGAAATCTGCAATAAGTTTGAAAAGGAACACAGCTGAGAAGTATTAGAAATTAATTAACTCATAAATTTACATAAAATAATAAAGTGACTAAGTAGAGATAGCTGGACAGGTGATGTGCTGTTGCTGTATGATGTGGGAGTTGGCTGATCCCATTGTGAACAGCAAAAGCATTGTGTAAAGCAAAAGCTACAGCATCTGTAGCAAGTATTGGATGCTGGAGGAAATCTGGCTCAAAATCGATGATCTGGAATCTGAGCTTCGAACACGGTGGCACATCCGAGGTGGATGCGGGGTGGGGGTGTGCGGGAGTGTTACCTGGACACCTGGTTCAGAAGACAGTCATGCATGGTAGGTCAAGTATTTCAAATTCAATCAGTGATCAGGACAGCAGAGTATGACTGCATGTGAGGCGAGTAAGGGGTTCCTGAGTTCAGAAACAGAGGAGCCTTGTCCAACAGGTACTTGCTGTCTGTGTGGATGAGGAAAAGGGCTACAATGGAGGATGAGGCAGCTCACCACGGCAGCATGGTGCAGGAGGCCATTCAAGATGGGGGAGCAAAATGACAAGTGGGTACTTATAGGGGATTGTAATATTAGGGGGAACAGATAGTATCCTTTGCAAGCTGGATCAGGAGTCCCGCATGGTGCGTTGCTTGCCTGGTGCCAGGGTACAGGACATCTCTGATCGGCTTGAAAGGATATTGGAGCGGGAGGGAGAGGATCCAGTTGTTGTGATCCACGTTTGGACTGACAACACAGGCAAGACCTGTTTGGGGATGATCAAGCACTAGGAACCAAATTAAGGAACAGGTCCTTGAGGGTCATAATCTCCGGATTACTGCCCGAGCCATGTGCAAATTGGTTTAGGGGTAAGAAAATTAGGGAAATAAACACATGACAAAGGGAGTGGTGTGGGAAAGAGGGGTTCCATTTCATGGGGCATTGGCATCTATTTTGGAACAGGAGGGATCTGTACTAATGGAACGGTCTCCACCTGAACCGAGCTGAAACCAGTGTTCCAATGAAAAGAATAAATAGGGTGGTCACTAGGACTTTTAACTTGAGTCAGGGGGAAGGAAAAGTACCAGGAACTATAATGGCAAATAAAAAGGTGAGCAGCAGGTTAGCATGTGTGCAGGAAAGCTTGAGTACAAGGCAGACCATGAATGAAGTAAAAGGAAGGATAACTCAGGAGATATTATTAAAGATGTTGGAAATCATGAGGCTGTGAAAACTAGCATAAGGGCACTTTACCTGAATGCTCATAGCATTCGTAACATGGTCAGTGAGTTAACGGCACAAATCATTGCGAATGAGTATGATTTAGTAGCTATTACGCAGACATAGTTACAGGATGGTCATGACTGGGAGTTATATGTGTCCGTGCACAAGTATAACCTGTCAGGAGCATGCAGGTATTACTGTACGCCAGCTGGAGGCCCTGGAAAGTTGAAGTGGGTTGTTGAAATTGAAGAGGATGAGAAGGGGCATTTAGTTATGGAATATCATGAAATGGCCGAGACATTGAATAGATCTTTTGTGTCGGTCTTCACAGTGGACGACACTAATAACATGCCAGTAATTGACAAAGAGACGAAGGTAGGTGAGGATCTGGAAACAATCATTAACACAAAAGAGGTACTCTTGGTCAAGCTAATGGAGCTAAGGGTAGACAAGTCTCCTGACTCTGATGAAATGCATCCTGGGCTACTAAAAGAGATGGCAGGAGAAATAGCAAGTGCACTTTTGGTAATTTTCCAGAATTTGTTGGACTCTGAGGCAGTTCCAGCAGATTCGAAAACAGCAAATGTGATGCCACTGTTTAAAAAGGGAGATAGACAAAAAATAGGAATTATAGACTGGTTAGTTTAACTTCTGGCGTGGGAAAAAAGCTTGAGTCTGTTATCACGGAAGAAATTGAAAGGCATCTAGATAGAAATTGTCCCATTGAGCAGATGCAGCATGGGTTGATGAAGGGCAAAGCATGCTTAACTAATCTCTTGGAATTCTATGACATTACGGACATGATGAACAATAGGGACCCAGTTGATGTGGTGTACCTAGATTTCCAGAGGCTTTCAACAAGATGCTGCACAAGAAGCTGCTGCATAAGATAAAGATGCATGGCATTATGGGTAAAGGATTAGCATGGATAGAGGATTGGTTGACTAACAGGAAGCAAAGAGTGGGGATATTCTGGCTGGCAATCAGTGACTAGTAGTGTGCCTCAGGAATCAGTTCTGGGAACGCAATTATTCACAATTTATGTAGATTATTTGGAGTTGGGGACCACATAGAGTTTGTCAAAGTTTGCAGACGACAGTAAGATGAGTCGCAGAGTAAAGTGTGCAGAGAACTGTGAAACTTTGCAGAGGAACATAAATACTTTAAGTGAGTGGGCAAAGGTCTGGCAGATAGAATACAATATAAATAAAGGTGAAGTCATCCATTTTGGTCGGAGTAACAGTAAAAAGGATTATTACTTGAATGGTAAAAAGTTGCAGCATGCTGCTATGCAGAGGGACCTAGGTGTCCTTGTGCATGAATCACAGAAGGTTGATCTGCAGGTACAACAAGTAATTAGGAAGGCAAATGAAATTATGTCCTTCATTGCTAAAGAGATTGAGTTTAAAAGCAGGGAGTTAAAAATCACACAACACCAGGTTGTAGCTCAACAGGTTTATTTGGAAGCACTAGCTTTCAGAGCGCTGCTTCTACATCTGGTGGTTGTGGAGTATAAAATCATAAGACACAGAATTTATAGCAAAAGTTTGCAGTGTGATGTAACTGTTACATCAGCCATGATCTTATTGAGTGGCGGAGCAGAAGGGCCAGATGGCCGACTCCTGTTCCTTTTTTTTATATAGATTAGCTTAGATTACTTACATTGTGGAAACAGGCCCTTTGGCCCAACAAGTCCACACTGACCCGCCAAAGCGCAACCCACCCATTCCCCTACATTTACCCCTTTACCTAACACTATGGGAAATTTAGCATGGCCAATTCACCTGACCTGCACATCTTCGGACTGTGGGAGGAAACCGGAGCACCCGGAGGAAACCCACGCAGACATGTTCTTATGTTTAACCAAGGAGAGTGTGCAAAGAGATTGCTTCAATTTTATATGTTACAATTATTACAGCACATTGTGTTGCATACAATGTTACTTTTCCTGGAACAGTGAAAGCAGAAAACAAATGCCACAGAGCCGATGGGTTCTGAACGAAGAGGACTAACTGTTTGACAAGGACGTTTTGATTGACTGCTGCTCAGAGTGACCATGGTTTGTCTGGGGCCAGTGTAGCAGAGAACCATGCTACCTGCAAAGAGAAAGCATCAATAAAAATCTCTCTGTCTCCCAGTTAACCCTCTCTGTCTGTCCTGTGTGAAAGTTTCAGAAAGTCAACTCAGCCACATTAGGGAGATTTAAACAATCCTTAGATAAGCACATGGATGACTTTGGAATAGTGTAGGGGGACAAGCTGAGAATAGTTCACAGGTTGGCGCAACATTGATGGCCGAAGGGCCTGTCCTGTGCTGTATTGTTCTATATTCTACCCTAATGAGGTGTGACCTTGCAGAGCACAGAACATCATTCATCTTCATCCTGCATTGGACATTTATTCTAGCCAGTGCACTGCTCTTTCCAGGGCCACTAGATCAGTCCAGACAGTAGGACACAAGATGGTTCACCTCTCCACCACCCTGCTTACTAATACCACAAGCTCCCTGTTCACAGAGCTGGGAGTTAACTTTCCTCTGGGATAACACTGACTTGCCGTATCTGGACAGTGGCTTAAACCTTGCAAAATCCTAATGGTGATGAACACCCATAAGAGTCATAGAGTCAAACACTATGGGAACAGATCCTTCAGTCAACCAGTCCATGCCAACCATATTCCCAAACTAAACTTGTCACATCTGCCTGCGCTTAGCCCATATCCCTCCAAGCTTTTCCTATTCATGTACTTATCTAAATGTCTTTTAAACATTGTAACTGTAGTTGCGCCCACCACTTCCTCTGGAAGTTCATTCCATTCTGTAAACAAAAAATGCCCCTCATGTCTTTTTTAAAATCTTTCTCTTCTCATCTTAAAAATATGCCCTATAGCCTTAAGTACACCCGATCCTAGGGAAAAGACACTGGCCATTCATCTTATCTATACCCCTCATGATTTTATAAATCTTCATAAGGTCACCCCCTCAACCTCCTACGTTCCAGTGAAAAAAGACTCAACCTATCCAACCTCTACAAATAACTCAAACCCTCCATTTCCCAGCAATATCTTGGGAAATCTCTTCTGAACCCTCTCCAGCTTAACAATATCCTTTCTATAACAGGGCCACCAGAACTGGACACAGTATTCCTGTCCCTCAAATCCACATCATGGGCACAAAGGAGGCTGGTTAATGAGAGAAGAAAGTTGCGTGAGAAAAGTCAACATTGGTGTCATAACCCTGGATCCCCTACGAACATGTTGGGGTCTTTAATTTCCACATGTGTTTTTAAAAGAGGACTGTGACAGCCAAATTAAAAATGACCTTTTTGTTATTCTTCATGAGATATGTGTGTCTTGCATTTAGCAGCTAACAAACTCACCCTTTTTAACCAGAAAGCCTGGTCCCATATTGTCCAGCATCAGTGGATTTCTTTTACTGCAAAAGGAAAGAAACAACTATTACACCAATCACAAAAGATGTTATATTTATGATTATGTGAGTAATTTCAGTGAACTCATGAACAGGCAATAAGCCACATGGAATTTCAAGGATGAACTGGACCCAATTTGCTTGCAATGTTGTTAGTGGAATATTTCCCCTGTTTATTTCTGTAGTTTAGATTTGTGAGCCTTATGTCATTTAGCTCAGAACTGGAGCATATTTAAATCACCAACCAACCAGCACCAGACTGACTTTTTTTATAGATTAGATTACATTACAGTGTGGAAACAGGCCCTTCGGCCCAACAAGTCCACANTGCACATCTTTGGACTGTGGGAGGAAACCGGAGCACCCGGAGGAAACCCACGCAGACACGGGGAGAACGTGCAACCTCCACACAGTCAGTCGCCTGAGGCGGGAATTGAACCCGGGTCTCTGGCGCTGTGAGGCAGCAGTGCTAACCACTGTGCCACCATGCTGCCCATTTAGATTGAACATTAAAAGTTCTGTACTCTTCATAAATCAATGATAGCATATTAATGTTTAAGAATGTGATTGAATGAACTTTAGAGGTCAGGGAGCATATTAGTCATCACCTCCTTTAACTTCAATTACAAAAGTAAGTTCCAAAGTAAAGGCTGCCCACAGTGAGTGTGACTTGAACAGTCTGGAAGTGGCTCTTACACAGTTGGCCATCTGGTCCTTCTGCCCTGCTCCTCCATTCAATAAGATTCTGGCTGATTCCGTTGTGGTTATATAGAGTCCTTACAGTGTGGAAACAGACCATTTGGCCCATCAGGTTCACACCAACCCTCCAAACAGCATCCCACCCAGACACACTCCATCCCTTTAACATAGCATTTCCCATTGCCAATCCACTTAATCTGCACATCTTTGGACCATGGAAGGAAACTGGAGCACCTGAAAGGAACCCAAGCTGACACAGGGAGAATGTGCAAACCCCACACAGCCAGTCACCCGAGGCAGGAATCAAACGCGAGTTGTTAGCAGTGTGAGGCAGCAGTGCTAACTACTGAGCCACTGTGCTGCCCACAGTGCCACATCTCTGTCTGCCTCCCCTACAATCAGCCCTTGACTCCCTTGTTGATCTAAAATCTATCTGATTCAGTCTTGAAGAAATTCTGTGATCCAGCCTCCATTGTTTTCTGGGAAAAGAATTCCACGGTGTAATGTTCTTTGAGGGAATAAGAGAATCTCCACATCTCCATCTTAAATTGGAGATTTTATTCTGAAACACTGGGTGGAAGTCCAAACTTGAGAACCTCTGAGCAATCTGCTTACCTGACTGCTCTCATACTCTCAGAAGAACAGAAGGAAGGGAGGGAGGGAGGGGAGGGGAGGAAGGAGGAAGGGGGAAGGGAGGAAATAAAGGAGGAAGGGAGGGAAGGAGGAAGAGAGGGAGGGAGGAGGAAGAGACAAAGGAGGAAGAGAGGGAGGGAAGAGAAGAAGGCAGGAAAAGAGGGAGGATGGAGGAAGGGAGGGAGGAAGGAGGGATGGGGTGTACCTTTTGAAGGTATTCCAATGTCCCACAGACTACAGTGTTTCAAGAAGGTATCTCATCCTGCTTCTTCTACAGGGCAGTGAGGGACAGCAAACAATTGGCACCCACATCCCATGACCAAGCGAAGGAAATACCTCAGTGATAGATGTTGTGGCTGGGACTGCAGCTAGGCCCCAGATTGCGGATCGTGGTGATGGAATTCAGGGTTTTGGAGAGACTGGGGGCTGTGTGAAGAGGTATCTTTTGGAGGCCAGTGAAGAAGGTTGAAGGGACTATCTTGAGGAAGTGGAACATGAAGCACAGTGAGCCTTCAAAACATGCACTGCCTTCCTTCCATGTTTTTACAGTAATCTTAAAAAGTTGCCTTCCCCTTCCTGCTGCCCACATTGTTATGGGTGGGGCGGTGTACTATTCTGGTCTATTGCCTGATTAACAAGCTCAATCTCCTATATGTTATCTTTTTGAAAATGGCAGAGAGGCTGCCAGTTTTGCTTCTGCCAGCTGCCCATTGGGATGTGGCTGAGAAGATGGTGGTTTAGTGACTTACCCCGATTTACATTCCCCCACCCTGCTACCAAAAAGGCATGCCCATTGGAATCCAAATCAAGGAGTATCTGAAAAATAAGATTTTTTTTCTCTAACAGGGTCCAATTTCTTTAATCGGAATTGGGCAAAGAAGTGTGTTGAGAATCGAACTGTATCAGAATGGACTTCACCTTGTGAGACCTAACCATCACCTTCATAATTCTTTTAAAAGTCATTCTTTTCACCTGAAAAGTTTGGAAATTTTCTCCAAGTTCTGGGCAAAGGACAGAAGGGACAGAGAGAAATCTGACAATGGAACAGACTCTCTGCAGTGAACTGATCTGTAAGAATCAAGACAGCCTCTGAGGTCATGACTTTTGACCTTTGTTTCTGCTCTGGTGTGTTCAGACCTGAAATAACTTCGAAGCTGAAATGAGCAAACTTGGTGTATTAGCAGAACAGGAACACAGTCACATCTCCTTTTGTTTTTCATCTAACTGATTGCTCACACCAACATAAGCAGCCAATTCGAATCAGATGCCACGAGGTCATCAGGGCTGCACAGACACAGGAGTAGACAGCCTATAAAAACTGACCTGTGGAGAGCTGGCTCCTAATCTCATTAAGAACCCAGCCTCCGTGGCGAGACTAAGACTAAACAAAAGGAAAAAGGCTTCAGCTTCCCAGTAACCGGTCAGACCCATCTCTGAGGAGAAGGATTTTCATCTCTTAATTCTAAAACCAGATGATCGGCCACAACGCAATGCGTGCTATGTGTAGATTCAGGGTCTCAGATGCCTTTTGCCTCATGACTATTGAATCAATTCTCTGTGTCCTCACATAATTGAGTTGCTGTTGCTCTTGTGGCTGAGTGAGAACATTGTGAATTGGAAGGCGGTGACAGGGTTTGTCAGCAGTACAAGTGCTGCACTGCCCATGGCGCTTAATCTGAGAGAAACCATAGCGTTGAGCCCCCCATCTAAATTTATATTTGTCCAAGGCTGTGGTTGACATGGAGAGTATAATGCTATTGGCCAACCTTGGCAGCCCTGAATCCATTCAGGATCAACCATTTATTATGGGCCTGGTGTTTCATGGAGACAGACCTACATTGGATAGGAACAGCATCTACCCTTCCCTGAGGGCAGATTGAACATAATGTGTTCTTAAAACAGATCCAACTGCATTCTTCCTAAATCCAAATTCCTGAAAATCAATTTGAGTGGTCAATCTCTGGATTACTAACCCAGTACTTTTTTTAAATCAGATAATTCAACCAGCATTTCCCCATGGAAGGATTCAGGCAAAGAGAGGGAGCTCCCTATTGTCAACATCCTTCCCTTGATAGATACGTGATTCAGCATCCACTTCACAGATTGGCAGCCAGTTTTAAAGTTTGATTATTCTGTGACAAATCACCCTGCTTCTGATATCTAAGGTAGATCTGCTCTTATAAAACTGTGATCAAACACTTTATACTTGAAGTAACAGTTTGTTGTTGTTCAGGTGGTTAGGGTTAAAGTGTTTGATCACATTCCCTCTATTTCCCTCTACATCTTACAAATTTTCAGTCAAATCACCCGAGTCTATTCTCCCCCAAACGGAAGAAACCCTGATTTTCTTTTTAGGTTGATGTGCTTTAAATTAATAACTAGTCCAGTATCCATCCTGTGCAGACTTGCCAAAGACTCAATGTCACCCACTGCGTGAGGAGATCAAAACAGAGTCAAAGTTGAAGACAGTTGAAGACACTTGAGTCTTCAAAACATCAGTAAATGTTTAAAGAGGTTCAATCTAGCTGAATGTTTGTTGTTGAAATTATTTTTTCATTAGTTTTTCTTAGACATATTTGCAATTTGAGAACTATTGTCTTTTATTTTTACTGTGAGTTTCTAATGAACATGTCTCCAATACAACTACTATTAGGTGGCATGTTTTAGTTTGGAGTGAACTGTTTTGTGAATATAACTTGGAATACTATTTGCTTTAAATATCGCATCGTGGGATTTGATCTTGATGTACCCAGAACTCTCTCTTTCGCACAGTGTTTAATTGAGTTCCAGTAGTTGTGGGGATATTCAGCTTTTTGTCCATTCTCGTTGTTCCACCTCACTGGGGTAATGTACTGGAAATTGAATTATTCCCAGAATCAGTGAGAAAAGTTAAAGATTTTGAAATGTATGTAAAATTCTCCCAATTTAGAACAGATTGACAAAATGCACAGCCAAGATTTCTGTGCTGAACAAGAATCGCAATTTGTTACAAACAGATAGAGTCTTTCTACAGGTAAACAATTGTGACCCATTGGCATGGAACAGACTGACTTATTCCAGCCAGCACAGGGAGACTCACACAGCTCTCATTCCATGGAGGTGCTTGCATTTGTTCCATTGTTGCAAGCACAGAGATATGGAAAGGCAAATTAGAGCAGGACTTATACACTTAATGGTGAGATCCTAGGGAATATTGCTGAATTATGACCCTGCACCTTGGGGTGCAGGGTCATAATTCATTGAAAGCAGAGTCACAGTATCGAGGAGGAGGTGTTTGGTATACTATATTGGAGTTGGGAGGTCATGCTGCAGCTGTACAGGACAATGGTTAGGCCACTTTTGAAATACTGCGTTCAGTTCTGGTCTCCCTGCTATAGGAAAGATGTTGTGAAACTTGAAAGACTTCAGAAAACATTTACAAGGATGTTCTCAGGATTGGAGGGTTTGAGCTATAGGGAAAGGCTGTTTAGGCTGGGGCTATTTTCCCTGGAGCATCAGAGGCTGAGGGGTGACCTTATGGAGGTTTGTAAAATCATGAGGGGCATTGATAGGGTGAATAGCCAAGGTCTTTTCCCCAGGGTAGGGGAGTCCAGGGTAGGGAGAGAGGAAAGATTAAATGGCACCTGAGGGGCAACATTTTCATGCAGAGGATATGGAATGAGCTGCCAGAGGAAGTGGTGGAGGCTGGTATACAGTAGAACCTTGATTATCCAAATTTCAGATTATCCAGCAAAATCTCAAGGTCCCGATGCTTGGCTAAACTGTTATCCAAACATTTGATTATGTGACAAAATACTCCCTGCCCTTGTCATTCAGATAATCAGGTTCCTCTTAATTACAAGATTTAAAAGACCTCTGGATGGGTATAGGAATAAGAAGGGTTTAAAGGGATATGGGCCAAATGCCAGCAAATGGGACTAGATTAATTTAGGATATCTGGTCAGAGAGGATGATTTGGACTGAAGGGTCTGTTTCTATGCTGTACATCTCTATGACTCTGTAGTAGGATCAGAATAAAACTATTTAAGCTCACCAGCCTCATCCAACATTGTTTTCAACCCGAGCAAACTTACCAACTCCAATATTCCTTGATATTCCCCAAAATCAACATCCTGCAGGTCAACACTGATCAGAAACTAGATTGGATTAGACATATAGCTACAAGAGCAGGTTAGAGGCAAGGAATTCTGAAGTCCAGTGAAAAGGTTAATGAGGTAGATGACTCAGCTGACCGATGGTCAGTTATTAGTCAATCACCTGAAGCCTGAATCATCCTTTAATTGGTGTTATTACAATTGAAATTTAACTAGTGTGAGTCAACTCAGCTCTATTAACAAAGAGCTGATCAGACATAATCTGAGGAGCAGCAGAGTCAATGTTTCGAGTATAAGCTCTACATTCCTGATGAAGAGTTTATGCTTGAAACATCGACTCTCCTGCTTCTCGGATGCTGCCTGACCAGCTGTGCTTTTCCAGCACCATACTCTTTGATTCTGGTCTCCAGCATCTGCAGTCCTCACTTTCCCCTCTATTAACAAATATTGAATGCACACCATACGTGTGTTTCACATGGGCAGGAAGGAGAGATTATGCCCTGAATGAGTCAAACCCCAAATGAATGCATAATTCAGGGTTTTAAATTAAAAATCACACAACACCAGGTTTATCTGGAAGTACAAGCTTTTGAAGCGCTGTTCCTTTATCAGATAGCTAGTGGGGCAGGATCATAGGACACAGAAATTATAGTAAAAGATCAAAGTGTCATACAACTGCTGTAATATATTGAACAAACCTACATTGCTGTTAAGTCTTTATTCACTTAGAATGGGTTGCAGGTTTCGATTCATTAATACGTAAATCCCAGAACTTCTTTCAAATCACATTCTCGAGATAACTTAAGGTTTTATAAAAGAAAGGTGACATCTCAGCTCAGACAATGCATTAAAGGTGTGAGGTTAGAGTCTGTCTGGATCCTAACTTTCAGTCAAACTGGATCTAGTTGCAAATTAGGAATTTATAGAATGTCACATGGACTGTCTTTTTTGAATAAAATAGAATGTATCTGCAAATACAAATCTGCAAATGCAAGTTCACCCATAGACTTATATGTGTGTGTGTGTGTGTGTGTGTGTGTGATGGAGTATATGCCTGTGAGAAGATGTATGCGTGAGTGTGGGTGTGTATGTGTCTGAGAGAGACCACATGTATGAGAGAGGGTCTGTGTGAGTGTGATCGCGTTTAGGAGTGTGTGTATGTGTGCTTGTGTGAGAGTGTGTGTGTGAGCGCGTGTAGTTCAGTGGGGTCACCTGTAGTGTGAGACACGAACCCAAGATCGGCTGAGGCCATCCTCATGGGTACCGAGGTTGGCTATCAGTCTCTGCTCAGCGACTCGGGATAGTCAACGTGGTTTTATGAAGGGCAGGTCGTGCCTCACAAACCTTATTGAGTTCATTGAGAAAGTGACCAAACAGGTGGATGAGGGTAAAGCGGTTGATGTGGTGGATATGGATCTCAGTTTGATAAGGTTCCCCATAGTAGGATATTGCAGAAAATATGGCGGTATGGAATTGAGGGTGATTTACCGATTTGGGTCAGAAATTGGTGAACTGAAAAAAAGACAAGGGATGGTGGTTGATGGGAAATGTTCAGCCTGGAGTTCAGTTACGACTCATGTACCACAAGGATCTGTTTTGGGCCACTGCTGTTTGTCATTTATAAAAATGACCTGGATGAGGGCATAGAAAGATGGGTTAATAAATTTGCAGATGACACGAAGGAATTGTGACAGCATGTAAGGACGTTGCAGGTTACAGAGGGACATAGATAAGCTCCAGAGCTGGACTGAGAGGTGGCAAATAGAGTTTAATGCGGAAATGTGTGAGGTGATTCACTTTGGAAGGAGTAACAGGAATACATAGTACTGGGCTAATGGTAAGGCAGTGTAGATAAGCAGAGAGATCTCAGTGTGCATTGTTCCCTGAAAGTTGTCACCCAGGTTGATTGGGTTGTTGAGAAGACATATGGTGTGTTAGCATTTATTGGTAGAGGGATTGAGTTTCAGAGCCATGAGGTTGCAGCTGTACAAAACTCTGGTGCGGCCGCACTTGAAGTATTGCATACAGTTCTGGTCGTCGCATTATAGGAAGGATGTGGAAGCATTGGAAAAGGTGCAGAGGAGATTTACCAGGAGATTGCCTGGTATGAAGGGAAGATCTTATGAGGAAAGGCTGAGGGACTTGAGCCTGTTTTCTTTAGAAAGATGAAGGCTGTGAAGTGACTTAATAGTGACATATAAGGTAATCAGAGGATTAGATCAAATGGGCAGTGAGACCATTTTTCCTTGGATGGTGATGGCTAGCAAGAGGAGACATAACTTTAAATTGAGGGGTGATAGATAAAGAACAGAGATCGGAGGTAATTTCATTACTCAGAGTAGTAAGGGTGTAGAATGCCATGCCTGCAACTGTCGTGGAATCGCCAACTTTAAGGGCATTTAAATGGTCATTGGATAAACATATGGATGATAACGCAATAGTGTAAGTTAGATGGACTTCAGATTGGTTTTACAGGTTGGCGCAACATCGAGGACCGAAGGGCCTGTATTGCGCTGTAATGTTCTTTGTTCTATGACTCTGCATTGTTGCATATCCCAAAGTCTGCCTTGGAGAACGGTCACCTGAAGATCCGAGGCCAAATGATCTTGACTGGGAGGGAATATTCCCATCTGGCGACTGTTGTGCAGTGTCCATTCACCGTTGTCGTAGCATCTGCTTGGTCTTGCCAATGTAACATGCCTTCAGAGTGCGTAAGGTACTGTGAAGGACTGGACCTTTGACCCATCCGTTTAGTTCGCGGGTGTATTTTTTGGTCGGGTTGGCTGGTACTTGCCTGTAGTGTTCCTGTTTGTTCAGTTGTTGGTATACTTCCTAGCAGAAGTGTGTTCTATTCTGAATGACGATGGCTCCTCCTTTGTCCGTTGGTTTGGTGACAATGTTGCAGTTGCTCTTGAGAGCGTGGATGGTGATGTGTTGTGATTGGTGCTGAAGGACACCCTCATAAGAACAGGATACAATGATCAACTCATAAATCGCAGTTATGAAGTGCCACAGTTACGGAATACGACTGACAGGGTATCCTTTGTGGTCCAGTACTTCTTGGGAGTGGAGAAACTATGCCATGTTCTTCACAGCCTTCAACACATCATCAATGAGGATGAGCACCTCGTCAACACCTTCCCTATGCATCCACCTCTTGCCTACAAACAGCCACCAAACCTTAATCAGATCATTGTTCGCAGCAAACTGCCCAGCCTTCAGGACAACATCAACCCTGTCTTGGCAACCACTGCAAGACATGTCAGAGTGTCAACATGGACACCACCATTACATGTGGGGACACCACCCACCATGTATGCGGCAGGTACTCATGTGACTCGGCCAATGTTGTCTATCTCATACACTGCAGGCAAGGATGTCCTGAGGCAGCGTCCTGGGCAGATGCTACGACAACGGATGAATGGACACCGCACAACAATCACCAGACAGAGATGTTCCCTCCCATTCGGGAAACACTTCAGTAGTCCGGGATATTTGACCTCGGAACTTCGGGTGACCATCCTCCAAGGTGGATTTCGGGACAGGCAACAATGCAAAGTGGCTGAGCAGAGGTTGATAGCCAAGTTTGGTGCTCATGGGGATCGCCTTAACTGGGGCCTTGGGTTTATGTCACACTACAGGTGATTCCACTGCACTACACACTCTCACACACACATTCTCACACATGCACACATACACACACACTCTTACTCACTCACACAGACCCTCTCTCATATCCATGCTGTCTCTCAGACACACACACATCCACACCCACACAATCAACGTCATGAACAGATCTTCTATCAAGCATACACACACACACTCTCTCCCACTCTCTCCCACACACACACACATAAACACATAAGACTAGGGGGTGAATTTGCATTTGCAGATTTTGTTCAAAAAGCACACAATCTGTAGGCAGTCAGTCCATGTGACATTTTATAAATTCCTACTTTGGAAATAGAACAAGTCTGACTGAAAGTTGAGATACAGACTCTAACCTCACACCTTTAATGCATTGTCTGAGCTGAGATGTCACCTATCTTTTATAAAACCTTAAGTTATTTCGAGAATGTGGGATTCTTGAAATTCTGGAATTTACGTGTTAATCAATTGAAACCTGCAACCTATTATAAGTAATTAAAAATTTAACAGTAATCTAGGTTTATTCAATGCACCACATCAGTTGTGTAACACTTTGATCTTTTACTATAACGTCTGTGACCTATGATCCTGCCCCACTGGCTACCTGATGAAAGGACAGCGCTCTGAAAGCTTGTACTTCCAGATAAACCTATTGTATTTTAATCTGGTGTTGTGTTAGTTTTGATTTTGTACTCCCCGTCCCCACCCCCAGTTCAACACTAGCACCCCCACGTCAGGGAACTTAGATGCAGTGTGGGAAATTAGGGCATGCATTTTGTCTTTTTTTTGGTTCATGCTTTGTCAGTTTTTCTCAAAATAGAATAAATTGAAACCCCAGGATCAGGGGCTCAGCTCAAAACAGTGACATCATAGGTAAACTGTAAATTCATTGGCTGGTAGTAGCTACTAATTTGATTATCTATTACAGGTTACTTTCAGATTGAAGGTAAACAGGCTACAAACTAAAAGACCAGTACAAAGTTTTAAAAAATCAATTTAAAAAAATTAATTAATTAAAATAGAGATGCAGAGCCAGGTGATGTGTTGTACCTGTGGCAGGTTGTGGACCCTATTGGGGCTCAGAGTGACCACAGCTGTAGCAAATGTCAGTTGCTTAAGGACCTTCAGCTTTGAGCTAATGAACACTGTCAGAAAGGGGGAGAGTTACCTGGATGCTGTGTTTCAGGACACAGTCACACCCTTTAAATTCACTACCTTGAATTCAATGGTCAGGGACAGGATGGTGTAGCTATGAATGAGACAGGTAGAGGGATACAGGAGGTAGTGCTGAAGGAGCCTCAGCCCTTGAGCTTGTCTAACAGGTTTGAGGTTCTTACTCCCTGTGTGGATGTAGTGGGGTGAGTAGCAGGCTAGTAAGGGAACGTGGAAGCTGAACACCAAGCTGTTGACCCTGGGAAACATTGAGTAGCTCAAGAAGGATTATGCAGGTTGGAGAACTGTGATGCCCCTCTTTGAGTCCTCAGTGGACTGGTGGGAAACAGTAAAGGGGAACATCAAGAGGTTCTTCATCCTTAAAGGTGTTCAGGAGGCGAGAGAGAGGTGGGGAAAACTGTCCCATTTCCAGGAAAGTATGCAGAACCTGCTCCTGTTGCAGACGATGGGGGTCGATGTCACAGAGGACCTCCAGGAGGTGAAGGGCCAGCAAGCCTCGCTCTTTGCCTTAGAGGTCTCCAAGATAATCTTCCAGTCCAGGGTCCGCTCTGTGGAGCAGGATGAGACGTGCTCATGTTTCTTCTTCCAGAAGGTGCACAAAGAGAGCTCCGTGCTCAGCAGCCTGAAGGAAGAAGATGGCTTGGTAACGTCATCTCAGGCTATCTCTGGACGAGCTGACCAAGGCCCTCGAGTCCTTTGAAAAGAATAAAACTCCCGGAAGCGACGGCTTACCGGTCGAGCTCTATTCTGCTCTGTGGGACTTGATTGGCCAGGACCTGTTGGAGGTGTATGTCAGTATGCTTCGGGCAGGTACCATGAGTGAATCCATGACAAAAGGCAATATCACCCTCATGTACAAGCAGAAGGGGGAGAGGGAGGAAATCAGAAACTGGAGACCAATCTCACTATTTAATGCGGATTACAAAATTTTGTCAAAGGTTATCGCCAACTGGGTCAGGTCTGCTCTGGGGTCAGTGATCCACCCTGACCAAACCTGTGCTGTCGCCGGGCAGATTGCTGAGAGTCTTGCACTCCTCAGGGATACGATCGCCTACGTGCAGGACAGGGGGGTGGACACCTGCCTCATCAGCCTGGAGCAGGAGGAAGCCTTTGACAGGATGTCGCATACATATATGAGAGATGTTCTCTCCAAAATGGGCTTTGGGAAGGGAATCTGCAATTGGATCCGACTGCTCTACACCAACATTGTCAGCGCAGTCTCAATCAATTGGTGGGAATCAGACAGCTTCCCAGTCAGATCTGGAGTCAGGCAGGGCTGCCCTCTCTCTCCTGCCTTGTTTGTATGCTGCATAAAGCCATTTGCCGAGTCCATCAGGAAGGATGCGAGCCTGAGACGGGTGACTATTCCTGGCAGCAGGGGCCTGCAGGTTAAGGCCGCCCTGTACATGGATGACGTCGCCGTTTTCTGCTCATATCCGCTGACTGTGCACAGACTTATGTGCATATGTGACCAGTTCAAACGGACCTCGGGAACCAAGGTAAACCGAGGCAAGAGCGAGGCCATGTTTTTCGGGTACTGGGCCGACCAATCCTCGATCCCCTTCACCGTCAGGACCGACCACCTGAAGGTGCTGGGTATTTGGTTCGGAGGGGCTGGGGTGTGCGTCAAGTCTTGGGAGGAGCGTATCAAGAAAGTGAGGCAGAAACTGGGCAGATGGAAGCTACGGTCATTCTCCATCGCGGGTAAAGACCAGGTCATCAGGTGTGAGGCACTGTCAGTGTTGTTATATGTGGACAGGTCTGGCCTATTCCCAGAACCTGTGCTGTCACAGTCACCCGGGCCATCTTCCATTTTGTATGCCGATCAAAGATGGACTGGGTCCGAAGGGACTCGATGTATAAAGATCTGGGCAACGGGGGAGAAAACACACCCAATGCCACCCTCACCCTGGTGACCACCTTTGTATGTGGCTGCATTAAGCTGTGCGTGGATCCCCGGTACGCAAACACCAAGTGTCACTACGTACTGAGGTTCTACCTGTCCCCGGTGTTGCGAAGGATGGGCCTGGCCTCGCTGCCGCGGAACGCTCCAAGCAGTTGCACCGTTCTGTATCACCTGTCCTTCGTGGAGAAATATATGAAGATAAACACCTTTGACCACAAGTCCATCAGGAAATGGTCAGCACATAGTGTTCTTGAGGCCCTTCGGGAAAAGGAGAGGGCGGATCCTATCGAGCAGTTCCCTGGGCAGACTGTCAAAGCCATTTGGCAGAATGCCTCATCGCCAGAACTTTCCAACAAGCGCCAAGACATGGCTTGGCTGGTGGTGAGAAGGGCTCTGCCTGTGAGATCCTTTATGCACGCCCGGACTCTCTGCTGCACCGCACGCTGTCCTTGAAGCGGCTGCGGGAAGGACGAGACTGTTACACACCCCCTTCAGTATTGCGTCTACATAAAGGAAGTCTGGAGAGGAATGCAGTGGTGTTTGTCGAGGTTTGTCCCGAGCAGCGCCGTGATGCAGGACTCCGTGTTCTACGGTCTGTTCCCTGGGACACACACTGAGACGAACATCAACTGTACCTGGAGGATCATCAACTCAGTGGAGGACACTCTCTGGACAGTCCGAAACCTGTTGATCTTCCAGCTGAAGGAGTTGACCCAGACTGAGTGTTGCAGACTGGGACATTCCAAGATCCAGGACTACGTGTTGAGGGACGTGCTGAAGCTTGGGGCAGCTGCCGCCAAGGCGCAGTGGGGAAAGACCACCGTGTAATGTCTGCCTGCCAAAGAAGAACAGGGGGCCCACTCAGTAAGTGGGCTCCGCTGATGCCTCAGCTAAATATATGGATGATAAATGTACAGATCTCTATATACGAATGATTAATTTCGATCTCTGTATGTAAAGAAATGGAATGTAAATGTATGTATGGCATAACCAATTGTACAGATCATCAAAATATTTTATGAGTAAAGTATATTTTTGAAATAAAAAAAAGTGTGGATGTAGTTGGGTGGGCAAACTGACCATAGCACTTTGTTACAGGGAGCCATTCAGGAAGGGGGGAAAGAAAGAGAAAGTTCAAATTGGAGATAGCACAGTCGGGGGACACAACTCTCTGTGGCCAGGATTGAGAGTTCCGAAGGCTATGTTTCCTGCCTGATGCCCTGTTTCAGGATATCTCATCGGGGCTGCAGAGGAACTTAGTTTGGGAGGGGAAAGATCCAGTTGTCGTGGTCCAACGATATCGGTAGAATATGAAGGAGTATGAGTTGCTAGGACAAAGCAGAACAAAAATGGCAATAATCTCTGGATTACCACTTGAGCCATGAGCAAATTTGCAAATTTGCACAGAGTTAACAAGATTAAAAAGGTAAATGTGTGGCTCAAAGATTGGTGTGGGGCAGCACAGTCGCTCAGTGGTTAGCACCGTTGCCTCACAGCACCAGGGACCCAGGTTTGAGTTCCACCTCGGGTACCTGTCTATGTGGAGTTTGCACATTCTCCCCGTG
>NC_057744.1:40342099-40378258 GCF_004010195.1 Chiloscyllium plagiosum | reverse complement strand
TTGATGATTAAATTGTTTCTTGTGTTGGGTCCAGGAACACAGTGCCACACCCCTGCTGTTACTGTCTTCTGTCACATCCAAAAAGGCCGTCATATTGGCCATAGGCTGCATACTTTTCATGGTGCTAAGGAATCGTGCTTCCCATGTAGATCCAGCCATACATGCAGAGAGGCAACACAGTGTAGTCTGCAGCAACCAAAACACACCACCACAGTCGACAACTGTCTAGGATGTAGTTGCCTCCAAGGACCAGTACACACTTCTCATTGAAGAAGTGGTCATTCTGCAGCAAAAAGTAACTAAGAAAAAGTGATTCTGGAAGAAAAAGGTGTTTTTATGACCCTTTTGGGAAAGTGCACTGATTCTTGAGCCTGATTACTCCTTGGCATCACAACATTTAACAAATTAATCAAAATGTGCAAAGTCCCTGATTTACCTATCTAATGGAATCAGGTTAATAGAATGCACTGAACAATGCTCTTATACTTAACAAGAACTATGGTTTATTAAAAATAATTCTAATCATGAGTAAACAGTCATGAACTATGAACATGTAACTGAACCAGTTGAAACTCTAAGCCCCTTTTAAAACTGATGCACACACACAGACAAGCATCGAGTCATAGAGATGTACAGCATGGAAACAGACCATTCAGCTACCCAAGAACCAGAGAGGTGTCATCTGGCTGATGACCTCGAGCATTCATGACTGCCTCCGTCCCCCTTTCATATTTGTCCCCTTACCTGCTGTGCCTGAAGTTAGATTTCTGACCTTTTCCATTCTCTCGGTCCTATTACTTGTTCTGGAAACTTCAGTAACCTCTGCTGAGCCCTTCCTCTCTACTTCTTTTAACTTTTTCCGTAATTGAGTAGCTGAACACCCCACACCCTGTTTCTCACTCTCAAATTGAATGCTAAATTCTGTCATGTTTATGGTCACTATTCCCCAGTGTATCTTTTATTCTGAGACCATTTATTTAATCTGTCACATTACACATGACCGATTCCAAAATATCTCGATCACAGGTTGGATTCACAACATTTTGTTTGGGGAAGCAGCCCTGAATACACTCTATAGTACAAAGCTACCCACCAACCTTCACCTCTTGTCTGTCATAGTCATAGAGTCACATAGCATGGAAACAGACCCATCAGTCTAACCAGTTCATATAAATCTGAAAATTTACTTCCTAGCTTTGAATTCCTTGTAACAATTTTCAATGCTTGTACACTCTGTCTCCTCCCATCCCACTTTGGCCACCATTATCAAAGTAGTTGACCTGCAATGTGTCACAGCCTTTTGCTTTGTGAGCCATGTATCTTGTCTCCAGAACACTCCTCTTGAATTTTGTTTAGAGTCCTCTCTACAGTCCCAAATCTTTAATTGGCCAGGGCACTGATCCCAGTATGGTTCACATGCTCTCTGTGTGATTGGAACACCTCTCTTTCCTGAAGAAGGGCTTATGCCCGAAACGTCAATTCTCCTGCTCCTCGGATGCTGCCTGGCCTGCTGTGTTTTTCCAGCGCCACATTTTTCAACATCTCTCTTTTACTCAAGTATTCATACCAGAGTCTCATGAACATCTTCCCACACCAATCTTTCAGCCACACATTGTTGGAACAGCCCAGCTCTTTTTTATGCCTGCTGAATCTCTGTTTGTAAACACCCTTGGCCCAGTCTGTACCACCTCCTCGGACTGCTTGAACCAGCAAGCTGTATAAACAGGATGCTACGAGTGTCAGGTTGCTCGGTTTCCAAACATGCAGTAATCCTTCAGCAATACTTGGGTTTCAAAACAATCTTTTTCTCGTTTCAGCCCATGATTATAACACAGAAAAAAAAAGGCCTTTGAATCAAACAGTTACATTTGCTACTCAGTGATTATAAAACTGGCTGAGCTCAGGGAGTGATTATAAAACTGGCTGAGCTCAGGGAATGATTATAAAACTGGCTGAGCTGAGGGACTGATTATAAAACTCACTGAGCACATGGAGTGAGTATAAAACTCACTGAGGACACAGAGTTCGGGGAGTGAGTATAAAAGTGACTAAGCACATGGAGTGAGTATAAAATCCACTGAGCTTGAGGAGTGAGTATAAAACTCACTGAGCACCCTGAAGAATTGAAGTGGGTTGTGTGTGGGTTTGAGGCAACTGTGGGGAGGGCTGGGGTGGATGGAGGATAAAGGAAGCCACTACTCGTGAAGCACAGAGGAACTGTTGTGCTGAAGACAGAGCTGTGCCGAAGAGCTGAAGGCTTGGCTGAGGCCTAGTGTGTCCTGCACTACACTCCATAATCACCAATGCTACATATCTCTCTTTGCTCCTATCAACTGTAGCACCATAGAAACCCATTCTAGATGGAACCATACCAAAGACCCTCAGCTGTACCTCCACCTCTGAGGAGGAAGCATTCAACCCTTGGAGCATTCACCAGTGAGATTTATACCCACTCCCTTCAGCTGCTCAGATTTGAGATCCACACTCTTCAGCAATTCACAGATCCAGACGCACACTCTCCAGCAGCTCCTGCAGCTCACTATACCCACAGCAACACCCTTTCCTGACCTTCCACCAATGCTGTGTGACCTCTGCCTCCCTGTCTGGAATTGCCCTTTATATCACCATCATTCCCTCAGTTACTCAATCCAATGAAGCCGAAATCCAGACCTTGGCTTCCCATTTTCACCCAGAAATTGTCCTTGATAAGCCCCTCACCTTTAGTGTCCAAATGGATCATGGCCAATCCCCTTGGACTGACTGGGAAGGACAGGTGAACAACCTAGCTGAACAGCCCCCAACCTTCTGGACAAGTGTCTCCAGAGCAGCCATTGGCCTCCTAGTGATCCCTGGAATGTGTTGCAGTGGTTGGTATGACTGATCATGCTCAATCCTCAAACTGCAAGGATATAGATCTGAAGACTCTGCTTGGAGCAAGTTCCTGACTGTCTGTGGTCAACACCCTGAAATCGAATTGGACAAGTCGTTTGACTAACAGTGCTGGCTCCTCCTGGTTGATATCTTTCCCTTGGCACTATTAAAGCTCAGCAACACCATAACCCCCTTGATTTTCAAATATGGCCCTTCACTTGAAACCATGCTCAGTGTATTTATCACGCAAGCAGCTGACACTGATGTCACCCAGTGCCCTTCATCAACATGTCCGCCCTTATTCAGTGCTTTGACAAGCTGCCTGCCTCCCTCTCTGCTCTTAAATGATGAAGGTTAGGAATGAAAGCTCAAAACACTGAAAAACAACATATGCCACAGTCAGGGCAGCTTCTGAGTAAATCCAAAGTGAGTGATTGCTGAGGAACTAGGCTCAGCGCCAGTGATACATCTTAAGTAAAAGCGTAAGTTATATGTGTTCATGCACAAGTATAACCTGTCAGGAGCATGCAGGTATTACTGTGCTCCAGCTGGAGGCCCTGGAGAGTTAACATGGGTTGTGTGTAGGTCTGAGGCTACTAGGGGGAGGGCTGGGGTGGATGGAGGGTAAAGGAGGCCACTATTCATGAAGCACGCAGGAACTGTTGTGCTGAAAGCAGAGTTGAGTCAAAGAGCTGAAGGCTTGGCTGAGGCCCTGTGCGAACGGGACCTGGATCAGGGCTTCGGAGATCTGAGATCCCAGGAGCGAGCCCAATGCCGCAATGGAGGTCCCCCCCCCCGCCAACCACACCCCCTCCCCCAACATGTGCAGCAATGAGAGCAGGGGATATCGAGCCAGCATGGGGAAAACATGCCAAAAACAGAGGAGATTGAGCCCTTGGAGGAAATGCAATCACAGCAGGCAATGGTTGAACTTTCAGCTTTATTTATTTTATTTCTTTATTTTTCCACTGAACACTAAGAGGGAGTGTAATGTTTAACTTTTAACTTTATTTCTTTGTTTATACTAGACAAAGAGTGACTGTGAAGTTTAGCTTTTAACTTTGTCCCTTATTTCTTTCTACCTTGTTCTTAGGTTTTTGTCAGCAGGCACATAACACCAGGTTATAATCCAACAGGTTTAAGTCATAGGCTTTCGGGGAATTAAACCTTTGTCAAGTGAAGTGAGGAGAAGACACACAGGCACAGAATATATAATCAGAGAGATCAAAACATCTCTCAGACAGGCCAAATACAAAGTCTTTGCAGGTGATCAAGACTGTTAGATGGTGTGAATAAAGTGTTACCAGCTGAATAACAAGTGAAACGATGACATATAATCCAATTAATTAAGGCAGAGAGATAATTACAAAAAAAAATAAAGTGGTGCTGGAGACAAACCAAATGACTAGAATAATATAATAGAGTTGCATGTTGAGGGTCAAGCCAAAGTAATAAATAATCCAAAACTGTACAAACTAATTATGGTAGAGAGATCATAACAAGTTATCAAGGTGATAGTGTCAAAACAGAATAATAAGGAAGAATTTACAGATTCAGAACAATCTGGTGGGGTTACATGTAGCGTGACATGAACCCATGATCACAGTTGAGGCTGTCTTCATGGGCAAGGAATTTGGCGATCAGTTTTTGCTTGGTGATTTTGTGTTGTTGTGTATCACAACGTCCGTCATGGAGGATGCTAGCCCAAAGATCGGAGGCTGAATGTCCTTGTCCGCTGAAGATTTCCTTGACTGGAAGGGAACACTCCTGCCTGGCGATTGTTGCACTTTGTCTATTCAAATATTATCAATATTATGACAGGAGAACTGGGAGCCTGATAGAAATAAGAAAAACTTACTGTAATAATGCACAGAAAAAAGGTATTCACTGCTCAATAGCAAGAGTCAGAACTAGGAAATCCTAAGGGGAAAATTGGAATCTTTTTCCTGGACATTGAGAATCTGATTTTTCCACTTTCCCCAACTGTCTCATCATTGCCCTCACCAGCACTTGAGAACTAAAAATTCCACACATAGTCTTCATTTCATATTTCAGTTCTGGAGTATTTCTCTCCAAACATAATATAATTAGTGTTTATTTTTCTTTCGGCTATTTTGTACATTGGTAGCCTCAACATTGCCTGACCACCAAATTGCAAAATATAAAACTTATGTCTCTGAAGTCAGGTTTCACTGTGGGACCTGACTTGTTCTGCTTTATCATTAGCTGAGATTAGAACACACATGAGGTTACATTAGACATTGCTCGAGAGACTATGGGATGACTGGATGTACAGTCTCACTCCTTTGAGGTCCTCCACAAGCAACATTCCTGCTAAATTGTGCACTAAAGCTTCACACCTTGCTGATGAACATGCTCTGCTTCCGGATGTTTCTGCCATGCACAGATTTTGAAGTTTGCAAAACAGCAGAAAATTGACAAGAAGCATTGTCTTTAATCCTTTCAGACCCTTACACCCATCCAAAAGCATCCTGTCATCAGAAATTACAACAGTCAAGAGACACTGCATTCATTGCAAAGCACTTTGGAATGCCCAATACTCATGAAAAAGACTCTAAAATGGAACATTTTCATTCCCAGTACAAGATTTTTTAAGACCATATTGCCATAAGAAATAGAAACAGGAGTAGGCCATTCACCCCTTCAAGCCTGCTTCACCATTTAATAGGATCATGGCTGATCTGATATTCCTCAGATCCACTTTCTTGCATTTTCCCCACAACCTTAGATTTTCCTAGTGATCAAGAATCTGTCGCAGCCTTAAACATACATAAAGACTCTGCCCCCCCAGCTCTCTGTGGCAAGGAGTTCCAAAGACTAACAAATCTCTGAGAGATGAAATTCCTCCTCATCTCAGTCTTAAATTGGTTTTATTCCCTCTGGTCCTAGACTCTCACCTGAGGGGAAACACCCTCTCAGCCATTACCCTTAAGAATCCTATATGTTTCAATGAGATCACCTTGTGTTCTCCTACTCTCCAGTGAGTGGAGTTTAAACAAGAGTATAAAAAAAATGATTACTGTGGCAAGGAGTTCCAAAGACTAACAAATCTCTGAGAGATGAAATTCCTCCTCATCTCAGTCTTAAATTGGTCTTATTCCCTCTGGTCCTAGACTCTCACCTGAGGGGAAACACCCTCTCAGCAATTACCCTTAAGAATCCTATATGTTTCAATGAGATCACCTTTTGTTCTCCTACTCTCCAGTGAGTGGAGTTTAAACAAGAGTATAAAAAAAATGATTACACTGGGTGTTTTAAATTCCCCAAACTTTTGCTCCTGCAGTAAAATTTCATACAGGTTTGTATTGATAAAACTGGTACAAACTAGTGAGAAACTATTTCCCAGATTCAAGACATCCTCATTCCCTCCACGTGATATTCCACACAAATTTGTATGGCAGTTCAATGAATCTGCTATAGAAGGAGTATTAAAAGGAATAATATCTCTCCCAACTGCATTCCTACCCTCAACTGTTTTCCCCTCATCTGTTGTTTACTGATTAAACTTATGAATTTATGTACTTAAACTTACGTACTGACATGTTTTGGAGTGAGGTTCACTGACTAAGTTGACCATAGCTTTAAGGCCAGTCCTAACTCAATAGCAACTTTACATTGATGTTAATCTCCCTGTTTAATGGACCAAGTCATTGCAAACTAAAGACTTGACTGGACTGGAGGGTTTGAATTATAGGGAGAGGCTGAATAGGCTGGGGCTTTTCTCACTGGAACATTGGATGCTGACGGGTGACCTCATAGAGGTTTATAAAATCATGAAGGGCATGAAGAGGGTGAATAGACAAGGTCTATTTCCTAGAGTGGGTGAGTCCAAAGCTAGAGGGCATGAGTTTAAGGTGACCCGAAATGCTAACTCTGATTTTTCTCCACAGATGATGCCAGACCTGCTGAGCTTTCCCAGCAATCTCTGTTTTGACCAGCGATTTAGCTATCCATCCAGATACTTCCTCAAGACTCCTGCACGCACATTCAACTGTTTCTGAAGTGATCCCAAAAATTTCCATTCCTACTGCACTACCTAGATGCCTGCTTCATGTGTTGGTCTCTGTCTCTGTGTATGTGAAGATTTCTCTACATTTTAATATAATAACCTTGTATCTTCATCTCAACACTTAAGTGAAAGTGAGATTCTTGATTTACCCACGTGGTCAACAATGCCCTTCAGCACATCTCCTCCACTTCTCACACCTCCGCCCTTGAACCCCACCCCCACCAAGCGCAACAAGGATAGAACCCCCCCGGTCCTCACCTTCCACACCACTAATCTCTGTATACAGCATATTATCCTTTGCCATATCCACCACCTACAATCAGATCCCACTACCAGAGATATATTTCCCTCCTCACCCCTATGTGCCTTCCTCAGAGACCATTCCCTCCATAACTCCCTTATTAGGTCCATATCCCCACCTACCCACCTTCTACTCCCAGCACCTTCCCTTGCCGCCACAAGAGGTGCAAAACCTGCACCCATACCTCCCTGCTCACCTCCACCCAAAGCCCCAAAGGATCTTTCCACATCCAATAAAGATTTTCCTGCACACCCAAACACCTCATCTACTGTGTCTGTTGCTCTCGATGTGGTCTCCTCTACATTGGGGAGACGGACACTAATTTGCGGAACGTTTCAGAGAACATCTCTGGGACACAAGCACCAAACAACCCCACCGCCCTGTGGCCGACCACTTCAACTCTCCTTCCCACTCCACCAAGGACAGGCAAGACCTGGGCCTCGTCTACCGCCAAATCCAAGCCACCCGATGCCTGGAGGAAGAACGCCTCATTGTCCGACTTGGGACCCTCCAACCACACGGCATCAACATCAACTTCACCAGTTTCCTCACCCCACCTCATCCCAGTTTCAACCCTCCAATTTGTCACACCCTCTAACTATCCTACCTGTCCATCTTACTTCCCGCTTATTCGTTCCAACCTCCCCTCTGGCATCTCACCATTACCCCCTACCTGCTTCTACCATTGCCTCCCCAGCTACCTTTCTGCCACCCCACCACACCCCACCCTCCTATTTATCTCTCAGCCTCCCTCCCCACTGACCCCACCTCTGAACCACAAACTAGCACACTAGAACATGGAGACCATTGATTGCAATTGGTTTTAAACCCTCCTTTCTTGCGTATTCCCAGGAGGGTAAAATGAAGATACGTTTTCCACCCAGATCTGCCGATGTTTCAACTCATCATGTGCACAGTCTGAGCCACAACCCATAGGATGTTATAGGTCAATTCTTTCACTGGTGTATCTCCCTCTGAACTGTTGCTGTCTGAAGTTCCTTTGATATTTTTCGGGTGCAACATTCCATGGTTCCTCTTAGGACTCACACAGCGATTTCAGAAAACCACAGAATTTAAAATCTCAAACAGCGTTTGGTTGGTATATCTTCCTTTTAAAAATCACATATTGTACTTAAAAGGTCAAAAGTTTTTAAAGTAATTATAGGTTACGATCCATTGTCATTATAGACTAAAACTGCACAAGTATTCAAACTGGGAACAGTCCAAGGAAAATTACAGGTTTATTATGATTTCTCTATAATAATCCAGGTTGATTCTCCAGTGCTGAAAAGGAAATGCTGCTCTGTTGGCAGTGTCACCTTTCAGAGAAGGCATTAAATGAGGCTGACGGCCCTCCTCAGCTGAGTGTAAAAGATTGCTATTTCAAAGACAGGAGTTCTCTTGGCCTGGCCAACATTCATCCCTCAAGTAATTTGGGATTTTGATCCATTGTGATGTAACTAGGCATTAATGAATAAAAAACTTTACAACAACAAACAGCATTACAACAAACTTTACAACAAACAACAAAATGCAGAGATATCCTGATCACTCAATGGCAGTATTTCAAACCCAAACAGGTTTTACAATTGATTGATCCATCTTAGAATAGTGTAACAGAGTAGAAGCTCTTTAAATCTGTCATGTCTTTACCTGCTCTCTTTAAGGGCTCCAAGTTGTTCCACTTGTATGCTCTTTCTTCAAAATTAGTATTTCCTTTTTCAGTATTTATTGACTTGTCTTGTGCAAAATGCTATCACCACCTTTTCAGAAAGTATGCTCCAGCCCATAATATCTTGCTGAGTAAAGAAATTCGCTAGTTGGCCCCACTTCCTTTGCCAATTATCTGAATTTTGTGTCCTATAGTTCATGGCCCAACAGTATCTCATCCTTCTTGGTAGCTGCTCAGCTGAGTAACTGTAACATGTTCTGGAATAGCATAGCCAGTGGATGAGAGTGTGCTTCCAAAATATTACAGCCTGCTATGTACATGTATGAGCACAGGAGACAGGGGATAGATCATGGGGGATAACCTGACATGTCAATGATATAAATAATTATTGATGATAATGGTCTAATAATCAATAACTCGTTAACTAAGGAAGCACTCTGGGCTTCTTTGATATTCGGCTCTAAAAGTGTTCTTGAGTAGTCTGCTGTATTTTCTGATGTTTGACTGATACCATGGCTTGTGTCCAGTGTTGGCCTATAATATGTTGGCATATCTACTATTGCTGAACCAGTACAGAAAATCTGCAACAATCAAGCAGAGTGATTGTATTTGCACTTCAAAAATATTGATCCTGTATACGATATTAGCGGACCGTTTTACATTTGTAGGTTTTGTCATGGCTTCTTATGTCTGAGGCCACATATCTTTCAGAATTCACAGGGATAATATTGTGATTCTTTCCTCTGTGTCAATCTTAGCTAGTACAGATCATTTGAAATTTTGCAATGGTGTAATTTTATTGATGTATTGCACAAGAATAACAGGGTGCTATGACTCATTGCCAGATTCAGGTTTAACCAGACATTACTGGAGCAAAGGTCAGCCATTCAGCCCATCAAGACTGCTTTGCCATTCAATGAGATTATGACTGATCTGACCATCATCAACTCCACTCTCCTGCTTTTTGCCCATAACCCTTTATTCTGTTACTAATTAAAAATCTGTTTGTCTTAGCCTTAAATATACTAAATGACCCAGCCTCAACAGCCTTTTTTAGCAAAGAATTCCACAGATTCATTACCCTCTGAGAGAAGAAATTCCTCCTCATTTCTGTCTGAAATAAGTAATCTTGTATTCTGAGATGGTGCCCTCTGGTCTTAGACTTACCCACAAGGAGAAACAACTTTTATCAAGTCCCCTAAGAATGTGAGTATCCACCACTGACCACACTATCAGCCAGTAGCAGATCAATGAAGCAAAATTATTCATTTCACCTTGTCTTTCATAGCAGATAATTGCAATGTAGAATGATTGACTTGAATATCTAGGATAGTTTCAGGGTTAAATGCCCTACCCGTAAACCTCTGCCCAGCTTGTCAACCAGTAAGCAGAGAGAAATGTTGATGCGGGACAGAACTGACTTGCAATGTCTTGTGAAAATCTATCTGGCTTGACTATGATTATTGTTTGTTATTTGGGTCACAATTGAACAAAAGGTTTGAAGTACTTGGCTCTGTAGAATCATACAGCATTGGGCAGAGGGGGAATTTGTTTTAACATATTCAAACATGGAACAATAGCTCCCCTTGCAGGTATAAGACAGTGATGCAGAAGAATCAGAGTGGATTCAATGAGAAGGCTCTTCAGACTGAAGGAATGTTAAGAAAGACGGTCGGAAAGCACAGACCAAGTTTCTGTACTTAACAAGAATCACCACTTATTACAATCAAATAGACTCCAGCTATATGGAGTCTATTTGATGAACAATTATGAGCCGTTGGAATATAAGTGAACTAGTTAAAACTCCAAGACCCCCCTGTAAATCATCCCTCTACACACATACACACACACACACAGAAAAACAAAATGGGTATTATGAATGGAGGGAAAGACTGGGAAAGCAGTTCAGTGTCCACAGGGTTTTCTGAATTGGTACTTGTGCTGATCACAATGCTGCTTCTTGGTCTTCCTTCTCTGTTTGAAATTTAAACCCAGGCAAGTTGATTCTGATTGGTCAAGGAACTAATAAGAAAATGGCTGTTGTGACATTCCCAGCTAACGCTATTATCAGACAAATCCAATTCCAGAGAGGAACTTCACTTGATAGATCATGTTTTGAATTGGTTTGGTTTTAATGAAGTGGCTTCTCACTGAAATATAAGTTCACAATGGTATTGATATTGCTTTAACAACAAAATAGAAGTCTGTTATGAAAGAAATAAACATTAAATAGAATAAAACAAGCCATTGCTGATAATAGGAAAAAGTGATCATACTATACAAATGCATCAGGGTAACAGAACAGAGTGCAGGATACAGTGTTACAGTTGCAGAGAAGGTGCAGAGAGAGATCAGCATTAACATTTAGGAGCTCCATTCAAAATTCTGATAACAGCAGGGAAGAAGCTGATCTTGAATCTGTTCATAAGGTGTACAAACCTTTGTATCTTCTGTCCAATGAAAGAAGGTGGAAGAAAGTATAATTGGAGTGCGAGGGGTCTTTGATGATGTTAGTTGCTTTCCTCTTCAGGGTATTATCGCAAAACTCTGAGTCAGGACCACTCTAAGGTAATCTAGTTTACTATATATCCTTCCCTTCCCTGAAGTACTGCTCTATACAGCCCTCCTATTCCATGGACTTCACAGGAAAAACTCAACAAACACTTCTGTCTCTAAGCTTTGTGTGTTTCCCCTAGATTAATAAAAACAAATTTCAGAAGACTCTAACAAACCCTGAAGCCGGGTCGCAAAACAGCCTAAAATAATCAAAAACTCATTCACACTAAAACTATTTGTAAGAGAAATGTCCACAATTATACAAATTATACAAGTTAATTATTAATTATTAATTTCAGACACGCGGAGTCATACAGCATAGGAACAGGCCCATTGGCCCATCAGGTCTATGCTGACTGACAAACACCAAACTACACTTATCCAGGAAGGCTTATGCCCGAAACGTCGATTCTCCTGCTCCTTGGATGCTGCCTGACCTGCTGCACTTTTCCAGCAACACATTTTTCAGCTCTGATCTCCTGCATGTGCAGTCCTCACTTTCTCCAAGAGAAGTGGAAAGTTGGCTTTTATTTCAAAGAAAGTGCTGTCACCTGGAATGCTGTAAACAGTATTTGTTTGTAATCTAAGAGATGATGCACTAGCATTGGATGCAGACCAAAGGTTTACTAGGCTGATTCTGATTACCATGGGATTTTTCTTATGAGATTATTTCTTCTTATGGGGTAAATTTAGGACCAGAGGATATAATCTCAGAGTAGGGGGTCATTCACTGAAGATAGAGATGAGAAAGAATGTCTTCTTTTGGATTCTTCCATCCTTTCACTCAGGGTTTTGGGACATGGTCGTAGTATCCCTACCTCTGGGCTAGGTGGTCTGAGTCCTGTCTGCCTGAAGTTTTGTTATACCATGTTCAAACTGGTTGATTTTAAAAATTTGTAAAACATTTTATATGTGGCCTCCTGATGTTGTTTAAAGCAATATATAAATGCAGGTCTTTCATTAAATTCACACTTTAGATTTCGACTGATGGTTCTTCAGATAAAAGTTAAAAATGCTCAGAATAAAACTGAAAATATGTACAAAGTTAAAAGTCACACAACACCAGGTTATAGTCCAACAGGTTTAATTGGAAGCACTAGCTTTTGGAGTGCTGCTCCTTCGTCAGGTGGTTGTGGAGAACAAGATTGTAAGACACAGAATTTATAGCAAAAGTTTACGGTGTGATGTAACTGAAATTACATATTGAAAAAGACCTGGATTGTTTGTTAAGTCTCTCATCTTTTAGAATGACCATGTTGGTTTCAGTTCCTTCATATGTAAATCACAAAACGTTTTTTAAAAGTTACATTCTCAAGTAAACTTTAACAATTGGGGGCGGCACAGTGGCTAGCACTGCTGCCTCACAGCACCAGGGTCCCAGGTTTGATTCCAGCCTCGGGTGACTGTGTGGAGTTTGCACATTCTCCCTGTGTCTGCGTGGGTTTCCTCTGGGTGCTCCAGTTTCCTCCCACAGTCCAAAGATGTGTAGGTTAGGTGAATTGGCCATGCTAAATTGCCCATAGTGTTAGGTGCATTAGTCAGAAGGAAATGGGTCTGGGTGGGTTCCTCTTCTGAGGGTCAGTGTGGACTTGTTGGGCCAAAGGAAATCTAATCTAATTGGTGTCATGTCGGCCCAGATAATGTATTGAAGGTTAGTGCCTCCAATAAACCTGTTTTGACTATCACCTGGTGTTGTAGGATTTTTAACTTTGTACACCCCAGTCCAACATTGGAACCTCCAAATCATGAAAATATGCACAATATTAAAGGAACCACCAGCCTAAATTAAAATGAATTTAGGAGTAGGATCAGAAACTGCAAAATTAAATTTGAAACCTTTCTCATTAGTAATAACTTGCTTAGGCACTATTGAGTGCTTTAATGGGTTAACAACTGTCACAGGACTCAACATTGGTCAGCTAATTTCACAAAATTCCACTTTATCGAGCCTCATGCATTAATGCCTCAAACTGGCAGGGGTGACATTGGTTCATTTGGGAGACATTCTGTCACAGTGTCACAGTTCAGCTCAGTTACAAGAGGCTAAATTTAACCGGGCATTCAACTTGAGTACACTGTGATGGGCTTTGACAGGAACATTGGGGATTCGAGAGAAATAGATGTTAGGGGGAGAGTGAGGTTACTAAACGAGTTTTCAGTGTTTGCTCCTTTTTTTCTCGGTGGTTTTGTTCATGTGAGATGGACGTTAGCAAGCCTTTGGTTCTGCTGCTCACTGCTGCCCACTCTCCTAACTTGTCCAAGTCCTTCTGCAGCCTTCCCACTTCCTCAGTCTGTCTTTGTGCCATCTGTAAATTTAACAACAATGCCCTCAGATCTTTCATCCAGATTATTAGTGTGAATAGTTGCGGTCGCAACATTAACCCCTATAGAACTCCACTGGTCACGGGCTGCCATCCTGAAAAAAAACCCTTTATCCCCAGTTAGTCAATCCCCTATCCATTCCAGTACCTTCCCCTTAACACCTTGGCCTCTTATTTAGCAGGCTTCTATGAGACACCTTGTCAAAGGCCTTTTGGAAGTCCAAACAGATCATATCCACTTGGCTGTCCTTTGCCTAACCTGCTCATTACCTCCTCAAAGAATTCTAACAGATTTGTCAGGGTCCCCTTGATGAAGCTGTGCTGACTCAACCCTATTTTATCATGCCTTTCCAAACACGCCACAATATTATCCTTAATAGTGGACTCTATAATCTTACAACGACCAAAATTGGGCTCACCGGCTTATAATTTCCTGTCCTCAGCTTCCCCAGCATCTTCTGCATAATGATGGATATCACACTCACTTCTGCTCCCTGACTCTCATGAAGTTCTGGTATGCTGCTAGTGTCTTCCACTGTGTAAATTGATGCAAAGTACTTGTTCAGTTCCTCTGCCATTTCATTGTTCCCCTTTACAACTTCCCCAACCTGTTTTCCATTGGTCTAATGTCCATTCTTGCCTTTCTCATACCTTTTATATATTTAGAAAAAAACTCCTGCAATCTTCTTTTATATTAGTAGCTAGCTTACCCTCCGATTTCATCTTCGAGCCAGAGACTTTTTCCCAGGGCAGAAATGACTATCATGAGAGGGCATAAGGTGATTGAAGGAAGGTTTAGGGGAAATGTCAGAGGTAGGTTCTTTCCACAGAGAGTGGTGGGTGCGTGGAATGCACTGCCAGCAGTGGTAGTAGAGTCAGATACATTATGGACTTTTAAGCGACACTTGGATAGGCAAACGGGTGATAGTAAAATGAAGTGTATGTAGGTTAGTTTGATCTTAGAGTAGGATAAAAGGTCAGCACAACATGGAGGGCCAAAGGGCCTGTACTGTGCAGTACTGTTCTATGCTCTATATTCCAAGTTCTCTCCTTTTATTACTTTTTATTTGTCCTCTGCTGTTTTTTAAAGGCTTCCCAATTTTCTGAGTACTCACTAGTCTTCATCACATTGTTATGCTGTTTCTTTTACTTTTATATTGACCCTGACTTGCCTTCTCGTTTGTGGTTGCCTCATCCTCCCCTTAGTATATTTCTTCTTCCTTGGAATGAATTCCTGCTGTGCCTCCCAAATTATCCCCTGAAATTCCTGCCATTGTTGTTCCACCATCTTCTCTGTTGGGCTCCCCTTCCAACCAACTCTGGCTAGCTCCTCCCTACACTCTCTCACAGGCAAGCTCAGAATATATTATTGGTTCATACCAGCAGGGGGTGATATTGGACCATTAGTTAAACAATGGGCTTAGGCTGACAACCGATAAGTGATGTTCACACCAGATCAGTGTCAGGCAATTACATCTCCAACAGGAAAGAATCTAAGCATCACTCCTTGATATTCAATAGTATTACTGTCATTAAATCACCCACTATCAGCATCACGAGGGTTACAATTAACCAGAAACTGAACTGAACTAGCCATATAAATATTGTGGCTACAAAAGCAGGCCAGAGGCTATCAGTACGGGAACAATTAACTCACCTCCTGACTCCCAATGTCTGTCCATTATCCACAAGGCACAAGTCAGGAATGTGATGGAATACTCCACACTTGCCTGGATGGGTGCAGCTCCAACAATAATCAAGAAGCTCAACACCATCTAGGACAAAGCAGCCCGCTTGATTGTCACCACATCCACAGATATCCACTCCCTCCACCACCCACCCTCGGTAGCAGCAGTCTGTACTATCCACAAGAAGCAGAGAAATTCACCAAAAGTTGTCAGACAGCACCTTCCAAACCATCATCCAGAAAAACAAGGGCAGCAGATAGAAACAACACCATCTTCAAGATCCCCCCAACCCAGTCACCATCCTGACTTAGAGATATGTCGCCATTCCTTCATTGTCACTGGACCAAAATGCTGAAATTACCTCCCTTAAGGGCATTTTGGGTCAACACATAGAAGGTGACTTGCAGTGGTTCAAGGTGGTAGCTCACCACCACCTTCTCAAGAGGCAATTAGGCATGGGCAATAAATCCTGGCTCAGCCATGAAGGCCATATCTGTGAATGAATTAATAACAGTTTCAAAGTTATGTCATAGAAAGTACTGTAAATATACACAAGAGTCCAACTTGGATTATAGCATTAATTCCTATGAGGAAATCTGATTTACTTAATGTTCTTCAAAGCACACATTTCAAGAATGCAACTATGGTGTTAATTGTAGAATTCCTGTACTGATGGAGTAAAGGCAAAGTCCTTGGGGGTCATAGAACTACTCTTACATTAGAGAAATGGCTGGCAGTGGTTTAGCTTGAAGGCTACCATGCCTCAGGTGAAGGGAGAGATTGAGAAGGACAGTCCTTCATAATAACCTCAGATGTTGGGGGAGTTGAAACTGTACTGCTGGCGGTATCATGTAGTGTCACAAGCCAACTGGCCAGCCAACTGAGTGAACCAGCCCCGCACATTACCTGATAGTGTACCACACTATCAGTCGGGGTCTTTCAGATAGAAAATTAAATTAAAGCCATGGATCTGTTTGAACAAGTGATTGGGAGCTTTCCTGATGTTCTGGCTCAATCAACATCATTGAAACACAACTGTCTCTCCATTCATTGTATCACTGTTTGTGATGTCTTGCCATGTCTTTCCTACATTACAACAATGACTACACTTGAAAAGCATGGCATTGACCATAAACTGTTTTGTTACATCCTGAGATGGTGAATGACTTTGTCTGACATGAAGTCTTTTTCGTTACAATTCAGGCAGACCATGTAACCACATACCAGGAAATCCTTGCTGCTCTAACCAGCAGCCTTCCACCACTAACTGATTCTGCGTTTTGTGGTATCCCAATGCAGGATGTAATGCTTTGGGAAATCTGCCCACAGAAAATTCATATATCATCGATAGTTGAGTTATGTTCATTCAGTAACTCTTAATGTAGTTTATCAGGTGTCTTTAAGATACTCAAACCCAATGCTGTGGCTTGCTTCTTTTTTCTTGATTGAGGGAACATTATTTCTTTTCTTTATGATTTATTTTCTACCGCAGTTCTGAGCCATGTTTGTTTCCAAGATTTGCATATCTGAGTGGATCTCCAGGCCAGGAATTATTCTTCTCCTGTGCCCTGTAAATTGGCTGCAGTGGCTTCTGAAATCCTCAATAAAAACTGAAAGAATTGTGAATGTTGTAAATCAGAAACAAACACTGAAATTGCTGGAAAAGCTCAGCAGGTCGAGCAGCATCTATGAAGGGAAATCAGAGTTAACGTCCAGTCACCTTTCCTCAGAACATACGTTAAGATCGAAATGCTGCAATCTCAACATATGATGCGCAAGGGCTGACAAATACGGACTGGTTTGAAGTTGACATCTCTGTGATGGAACCTTGTCATTGAAGTGAAGTGGTCCATCTCATTATTTAAAGGAGCGATCCAAGTAAGAAAACTGAAGATGCTGCTCAACATAAAGTCCGACAGACTGTTAGGCAGTTCATCAATGATTGCTGCCTACAACTCCGCCACAATATCTCAATCTCCAATGATGTCGACAGAGCCAAGGCTTTGTTTTAATGAACTGAAATGGTCCATAAGCAAAAAAAGGATCCAATTCAAACAAAGGCTGAAGGTTGCATTCTAGGAAGAAAATGGATGAATCCTTGGACCGAAGCCTCGACATGGCTCAAGGTGAAGGTTGCACCAAGAGTTTAGGAAAATTAATCACTCACCACTCACAATGGACAATGATGACGATGCTGTAACATGGGAATTAACAGACATGGCAAACCAGCACTCCAGAAACATCTGTCCAAATTTCTCTGTTTCTGTTGGAGTGAGGGTCAGCACCCCAGAGACTGTGTGTCATGAACACTGTGACTCTGTAAAGACCCACTGCAGCAATTACAACAACTTTCGAGGCACCTCTCTGCTAAACATTGTGGGAAATGTCATTGCCCTTGTCAGACTACAGATCTTGGCTGTATCTACATATTGGGTCAGGAAACCCTCCTGCACACATTGGACAAACACTGACCCATCTAACGAACTTGAGCTATATCCAAGTTCTAGGCGCAGTTTTAGAACTTGAAGACATACAACTGAGGTAACCTCCAGTAGCTGGCTGAGGAATGCCATGAACCTAAAGGAGTCTATTGTCTTCATCGACCTCTGCCACTGTGGCATGTTGCTCTAGAATCAGCACAGAAGTAAGAGCAGGCCACATGTGGACTGGTAAACGCAGCTTCTCCCTGCGATTGGAGGGGGTGGCAGCAGCAGCAAGAGTGTCCTCCAGGTATTCTGGCCCATCGGTAACGGCAGCAAAGCTTCTCCAGCAATCGGGAGCAGTGGTGCCAGCAGCAGTGGACTATTCAAGATGGCAGCACTGCCAAGGTGACATCCGCAGCCTAAGGGGGCAAGGTTATTCTTCGCAGAATCAGCGCAGAGTCAATGGGCTGAATGGTCTCTTTTCACACTGTTGGGGTGCTATGTTTCTAAACCTACAACCTTGTTGTGTTAGTCTACAGGGATGAGACCTGGGCAACATCTGCTTATAGAGTCATACAGCATGGAGACAGGCCCTACAGCCCAAACTGGTCCATGCTGGCCAAACTGTCCATCCACACTAACCCCATTACCCTGCACTTGGCCCATATCCTTCTAAACCTTTCCTATCCATGTATTTCTCCAAATGCCTTTTAAATGTTGTTAATGTATCTGCCTCAACCACACCCCCGCTGGCAGCTCATTCCATATGCGTACCACCCTCTGTGTAAAATAGATGCCCCTCAGGTTCCCTTTTATTGTTTCCCCTCTAACCTTAAACTGATGCCCTCTGGTCCTCGATTCTCCATCCCTGGGATAAAGACTGAGTGTATTCACCTTATCCATACCTCTCATGATTTATACACTTCTATAAGATCCCCCCTCAGTCTCCTACAGTCTAGAGAAAGAGGTCTTAGCTTGTCCAACCTTTTTGCAAGGTTTGTGAAGGTTTGTAGCTCAGGTTGAGGTTTAGGGTATAGGTTTGCTCGCTGAGCTGTAGGTTTGATATCCAGACGTTTCATTTCCTGGCTAGGTAACATCATCAGTGGCGACCTCCAAGTGAAGAGAAGCTGTTGTCTCCTGCTTTCTATTTATATCTTTCTCCTGGATGGAGTTCCTGGGGTTTGTGGTGATGTCATTTCCTGTTCGTTTTCTGAGGGGTTGATAGATGGCATCTAGATCTATGTGTTTGTTTATGGCGTTGTGGTTGGAGTGCCAGGCCTCTAGGAATTCTCTGGCATGTCTTTGCTTAGCCTGTCCCAGGATAAATGTGTTGTCCCAGTCAAAATGGTGTTTTTTTTCATCCGTTGTGTAGGGCTACGAGGGAGAGAGGGTCGTGTCTTTTTGTGGCTAGCTGGTGTTCATGTATCCTGGTGGCTAACTTTCTTCCTGTTTGTCCTATGTAGTGTTCGTGGTAGTCCTTGCATGGAATTTTGTAGATGACGTTGGTTTTGTCCATGGGTTGTACTGGGTCTTGTAAATTTGTTAGTTTTTGTTTGAGAGTGTTGGTGGGTTTGTGTGCTACTAGGATTCCGAGAAGTCTTTAGTAGTCTGGCTGTCATTTTGATAGATCTAGACGCCCCTGAGGGATTCAGCAACAAAGTGTCATTGAGAGCCAAAGGCCTGGTGATTCTTCAAACCACCTTCAGCCCCAGGCAGTAACCCTGTTCCTTCAATGACCCTTCCATGATTCCCACTCTCTCTCCTGTGCCCTTGCTGATCTTGAAGCCCCAAAGTCTGAATAATATGGGCAGGCCTCCCCTAAGTGCAGTAATCTGGACCTTTCTCTGGTCTTGGCCTTTGGATGAAATTTCACCTCAGGGTTGGGAAACTACCACAAAAAACGAGTTTTAGAGATACTGGCACTATCTTAACTGGTGCAGAGAAAGTTAGACAGAGATTTTAACAACGATTTTAACATTATGAAGGGATAAAATACTGTGAATAAAAAGTATTTTCTTTTGAAAGCATGGGGTGAGATCAGAAGGAATCTCTTTACAAAGTTGCACACTTATTCAGTGCTTGCCGCAGGCAGTAATTGATGCATGGTTCCTACAATCATGAAAGAAAGGAATTGATACTCATTTGGAACAGGGCTTCTAGTAATGAACAGAACAGTGAGATAGAATTTTAGATTGCCCAGAACAGATAAAAAAAGGCTGGATATTTCTGTGCTGTAGACATTTGGTTCTTTTTAAGCGATTTATTCACTTGTAAAATGGCTGCAACATTTTCCTGCAGAACATTAGTGACTGTGTTTCATTATCTGTAAAGCATTTCCAGATATTTCTGCACTAGTTATGTTCTTTGTCCAGTGATGCAGGAGCCTGGACGAACAGCGAGAACATGAATTTAAATGCCACCGTGGTGATTTGAGGATTTGCTTGCAGCAGTGTTGTAAAATTCCAGCTGGTTTACTGCTGATCACAGGGGAAGGATACCAGCCACGGTTCACATGTGACTACGGTCCTATATAAACATTGTTGACTCATAACTACCCCCTCGGGAGCTGCCTAGCAAGGCAACTGGTGGAATCAAACACAGAGCTGTCAGAACATGTAATTACCGCCTCAACATACATGGCCTTATCCCAAGTGTATAATTGAACAACATCTAAGAAGTGTTGGAAGTCATATATGGAAGATATGTTGGAAGACAATCTCTTCAAAGGATCATTGAATCATAGAATCTCAACAGTAGCAGACCATTCAGCCCATTGAGTCCACACTGACCCAGACCCACCCCACTACCATGTCCCTGCATTTCCCATGGTTAGCCTGTAGATCTTTGGACACTATGTGCAATTTAGCAGGGACTTAGGATCATTGGAGTCAATGGGTTAAAAATCCATACATAGGACAAGACCTTGTGAAGGACGAGTTGATTCTTACAAATTTGCAGCAACTCATAGCCGGCTTTGTATTACATAATCCCACCAAGCAGAGGATGAAAATCCAGGAAACAGAGACAAAGCTCTAATTATTGCAGCTGCTTTGCACAAAGATGGTCTGAAATGCTGGATCACTCAGTTTTTAGAAAAACACTCCATTATCAGGACTGAAATGTCTGAGTATAGTTGGCAAACGGCCACTTTTCTTGCCAACGTTATCAGACTAAGCCCCTTAATGAGCACAGGGCTCAGCCTTATAGGATCAACAATCAACAAGCAGGCTTTGTACAAAATTAATGGAGGGTTGCAATGGCAGAAAGAAAGTGAAACTGAAAGTTAGCCAAGGAAATAGGACTTTATTAACTGGTAAATACTGGACTAATAATTTGGATAAGGCTGGTTAACTAATCTTTAAGAACAACCTTCATCATTTAGACAGCTTACATCCTGCACTTTTGGGGTTTTACTTCTTCATCTGGATTAGGAGATCATGGGTTTGAGATGCATTCATAATACAGGTGGACACTTCAGACCCCTGGTTGCTACACTGTTGGAGATGTTGCTGGGTAGAGAGATGTTCAACTAAGACTCTATTACCTCCCTCAGGAGTATGTGAAAGATTCTATGATATCATCTCGAAGAATAACAGAGGATTTCAATCCAGTGCCCTGCTCAACAACCATCCTTCACTCAACATAATGAGAACTTGTCCAACTAGGTGGTGGGGCAGTGGCTCCGTGGTTAGCACTGTTGCCTTCCAGCACTAGGGACCCAGGGTCAATTCCACCCACAGATGACTGTTTGTGTGGAGTTTGTACAATCTCTTGCGTCTGCATGAGTTTTCCCCAGGTGTTCTGGTTTCTACCCACAGTCCAGGGATATACAGGCTAAGTAGATTGGGAAGTGGGTGGGATGCTCTTCAGAGGTGTGGTGTGGACTTGATGTACAGAATGGCCTGCCTCCACACTGTAGGGATTCTATAAGCTTAACTTAGCCATTGTTTCAGCACTAATTTTGGAACTTTCGTGTGTTCACATCTGTTGCCATCTTTCCTATAATGTCAACAGTGACTCTAAGAGTATTTAATGGGCTGTAAAAGACTTTTTGGATGTCTTGAAAATAGAAAAGCGCAATCAAAATCTGAGTTCTTCCTTTCTTCCTTCAGACTCCGCTGTCAGAACCTTTCCAGACTTTCCTGCTTAAAAAAATAAAGCAAGTGATGATGATGTTGTTTTCACTTGCCTTCTCCCAGCCTGTATCAGAGTCAGTCTGAGGGCATGAATCAAACACTGTCCTGCATAAATTCCCTAATATTGGCCATGAAGTCATACAACATGAAAGAGACCCTTCAGCCTAGCTCGTTCATGCCAACCAGCTTTCCCAAACTAAACTAGTCCCATTTGCCTGCATTTAGGCCATATCTCTCCAAACCCTTCCTATCCATGTATCTGTCCAAATGTCATTTAAATGTTGTAATTGTACTCGGCTCTACTACTTCCTCTGCCAGCTCATACCATACACACACGATTCCCTGTGTGAAAAAGTTGTCCATCGGGTCCCTTTTAAATTTTTCCCTTCACCTTAAACCAATGCCCTCTAGTTTTGAATTCCTCCACCCTGGGGAAAAAAAAAACCTTTGCTATTGACCTCATGATTTTATAAACCTCCATAAGGTCATCTCTCAATCTCCTACACTCCAAGGAAAGAAGTACCAGCCTATCCAGCCTCTCCTTAGTTCTGGTAACATCCTTGTAAACCTTTTCTGCACCCTTTCCAATTTAATAATATTTCCTATAGCAGGGCAATGAGAATTATACACAGTACTCAAAGTGATCTCATCAATTTCCTGTACAGCCACAACATGACATCCAAACTCATAACTCAATGCTCTGACCAATTAAGACAAGTATGCCAAATGCCATCTTCACCACCTTGTCTACATGTGATACTACTTTCAGGGAAGTAATTACCTGAACCCCTGGGTCTCTCTGTTCGATAACACTCCCCAAGGCCTTACCATTAATACTGTAACTCCTGCCCTGATTTGTCTTTGCAAAATGCATTACCCCACATTTATCTAAATTAAATTCCATCTGCCACTTCTTGGCCCAGCTGATCAAAATCCTGTTGTATTCTTAGAAAACCTTCTTTACAATCCATTAAACAACGAATTTGGTGTCATCCACAAACTTACTTCCTATATTCTGATCCAAATTGTTTATATAAATGACATACAACAGTGGATCAAGTACCGAGCCTTGCAGTGCAGTACTGCTCACAGGCCTTCAGTCTGAACAACAACTCTTGAGTACCACACGCCATCTCCTACTATCAAGCCAATTTTGTATCCAATTGGTTAGGTGTCTTTGGACCCCATGCGATCTAACCTTACTAACCAGACTACTGTGTTAAAGGAATTGCTAAAATCCATGTAGACAAAGTCTTCCCCTCTGCTCTCATCCATCCTCTTGGTTATGTCCTCAAAAAACTCAATCAAGTTCACGAGACACAATTTCCTATGCACAAAATCATTTCTGACTATTCCTAATCAGTCCATGTCTCTCCAAATGCATGTAAATCCTGTCTCTCAGAATCCCCTCCAACTACTGATCCACGACTGACATCAGGATCCCCGGTCTATAGTTCCCTGACTTTTCCTTGCACCCTTTCTTAAATAAAGGCACAACATTAGCCGTCCTCCAGTCTTCCACTGATAGGACTCCACCATCTGCTGCAGTGTTTTTTCAACTAGCACTGATCCTGTAAACTGACACCATTGGGAGTTTATTGTTAACCATGAACCATGTTTAGTGGGGCATGATGGTTAAGACTCATTGGCACAAACAAGGGCATGACTTGCACACATTTACATCACTAAGTTCTCCCTTCCGTTCTAATGAAAACTGACATGTTCAACCTGACCTCTCTCTCCTCAGATCATGCCAGATCTGCTGAGTAATTCCTGCTTTTTCTGTTTTATTTCAACATCCCTCAGCATCACTTGAGCCCCAAGCTTCTTGTTGTCGTCGTTTTCCAAACCTGTCTCAGTCTTGGACATTTCAGTCTCCAGTCAGATCTCCTTTGCCCAAAAGAGATCAGTGTCCAATTTAATGGAAGTTTTACAGTGAGCTTCACAGAATGAAGAAACTGAAATGAAACACTGGGGAACTATTTCCTGAAGAACTGCTAAGAAGGAACAGACGGTGAGATGGTGGCTCAGTAGCTCTCCGTGAGTCTCGCCCATGTCCACAGAACCGCCTGTCCGTCCCTCTAACTAGAGAGTCCCCTATCACTAGCGCTCTCCTCCTCTCCCCCTTTCCCTTCTGAGTCTCAGAGCCACAGACCCCTTCACTGCAGCTTACACCTGCAACGCTGTCCCCCCCAACAGTTTCCAAAGCTGTATATTTATTTTTTAGGGGAACCACCACAGGGGAACCCTGCACTGCCTGCTTCTTCCCCTTCCCACCTCTAACTGTTACCCAGCTACCTCTGTTCTCCGGCGTAACGATGTCCCTGGAGCTCCTATCAATCACCCTCTCAGCCTCTCGAATAATCCTCAGTTCATCCAACTCCAGTTCCAGTTCCCTAAATCGTTCGGTGAGGATCAGGATCTGACTGCATCTTTGACAAAAGTATCTTTGACAAATAAGAAAAAGGTGAAAACCGCTACACATGAACTATTTTTTAGGAAACTGGCAGGAACTTGGGACATTTCATTAAAAAAACTGTGACTGTCCTTACAAAAGCAGAACATTTGGACTCTTATCTAAACATGGACAAAAAAGTTGAATTCCAGAGGTGAGGTGACAGTGACAGCCCTTGATATTGAGGCTGCATTTGATCAAGAAGCCCAAGCAAAACTGGAATCAATGGGTATCAGGGGAACACTCTTCACTGGTTGGACTCATACCTGGTATATCAGAAGATGTTTGTGGTTGTTGGAGGTAAATCGTCTCAGCTCCAGGACTTCTCTGCAGGAGTTCCTCAGTGCAGTGTCCTCAGCCCAACCATCTTCAGCTGCTTCATCACTGACCTTCCTTCTATCATGAGGTCAGAAGTGGGGATGTTCACCAATGACAATTGATGGTGTAGTGGACAGCGAAGAAGGTTAACTCAGAGTAACAAAGGCCTTGATCAGATGGGCCAATGGGCCAAGGAGTGGCAGATGAAGTTTAATCTAGATTAATGGTAGGGCAACAGGGCAAGACCTATACACTTAATGGTAAGATCCTGGGGAGTGTTGTTGAAAAAGAGACCTTGGAGTGCAGGTTCATATTTCCTTGAAAGTGGAGTGGCAGGCAGACAGGGTAGTGAAGAAGGCATTTGGTATGTTTGCCTTTATTGTTCAGTGCAGTGAATGTAGGAATCAAGAGATCATGTTACAACTGTATAGGACATTGGTTTGGCAACTTTTGGAATACTGATTTAAATTCTGGTCTCCCTGCTATAGAAAGATGTTATGAAACTTGAAAGAGTTCAGCAAAGATTTACAAGGCTGTTGCTAAGGTTGGAGAGGCTGAATAGACTGTTTTCCCTGGAGCATCAGAGGCTGAGGGGTGACATGATAAAGATTGATAAAATCACAAGAGGCATAGATAGGGTGGTTAGGGGAGTCCAGAACTAGAGGACATAGGTTTAATGTGAGAGGAGAAAGATTTAAAAGGCACCTAAAGGGCAACTTCTTCACACAAAGGGTGCTGCATGTATGGAATGACCTGCCAGGAAAGGACACATGGGTTACAAAGGCCCAACAATGTCTCTTCTTCCTCAGGCAGCTGAGGGACTTTGGCCTGCCAGCAAATACCCTTGCCAACTTTTATAGGTGAGCCATCGAGAGCATTCTGTCTGGATGTATCACTATCTGGTATGGCAACTATACCATTCAAGATCGGAGACAGTTACAGAGAGTGGTGAACTCAGCCCGGACAATCACAAAGGCCAACCTCCCATCTATAGAATCCATCTACCAGGCCCGCTGTCAAGGAAAGGCCACCAGCATTCTTAAAGATCCACCCCACCCTGGTAATGCTTTTCTACAACCTCTACCATCAGGGAGGAGGTACAGAAGCCTGAACACATGCACCAGCCGGTTTCAAAGCAGTTTCTACCCTACTGTTGTTAGGATACTGAATAGACTCGCAAACTCTTAACATTCACCTGTACCTGCGTTTTTGTTTTTGCCGCAGTTTACCTATTATTTACTATCTATGCTACTTAACTCTGTGATCTGCCTGTATTGCTCACAAGGCAGAGCTTTTCACTGTGCCTCGGTACATGTGACAATAAATACAATTCAATTCAAAGGAAGTGGTGGAGGCTTGTACAATAACAACACTTAAAAGGCATTGGGATGAGTATACAAATAGGAAGGGTTTTGAGGGAAATAGGTCAAATGCTGTCAAATGAGACTAGATTAATTTAGGATATCTGGTCAGCATGGATGAGTTGAACTGCAAGGTCTATTTATGTGCTGGACATTCTATGACTCTATGACAGCACAACGTTCAGCACTATTCGCGACACCTCAGATACCGAAGCAGTCCACAAGCATTTTTCTAATTGATCTCTTGGCAACACTCTCCATATTGTCACAATTCCCCAAAAACGATTAAGCTCCCAAGTGAGGAGGGATGAACTGGCTCAATGTCTTCATTCAAACCCTCTCTCAGCTGATCAGAACAAGATTAAATTAAAAGGATCCTTCCCTTGTTGGTACCTTTCTGGTCCAAATACATTTATGTTTAGAAGTGGTTCAAATTAAGTGGCTTTCATATAAGGCATTTGGTACGCTTGCCATTATTGTTCAGTGTATTGAATATAGGAGTTGGGAGATCATGTTACATGTTAAATAAAGAATAAGTTTATGAGCTATAAAATGTGAATGAAAAGACACAAATACACACAGATTAGAAATGTAAATTGAGTAAAAAAGTAACAGTTAAAATGAAGTAGAAATTAGTCTCTGGCTTCCATAAGGAGTGGATGGTAGAACTTCATGGGCTTTAAGTTGGATGATATTGCTACCACTAATGTTGGTAGTGAGGGAGTTGTTTTGAAAAGTCTTGCCTGTGCAGTTAGTTGCTTAAAAATGTGTTGCTGGAAAAGCGCAGCAGGTCAGGCAGAATCCAAGGAGTAGGAGAATTGACATTTCGGGCATAAGCCCTACTTCAGGAATGAGGAGGATGTGCCAAGCAGGCTAAGATAAAAGGTAGGGAGGAGGGACTTGGGGGAGGGGCGTTGGGAATACGATAGGTAGAAGGAGGTTAAGGTGAGGGTGATAGGCCTTAAACTTACTAGTCTATAGTTTTCTGATTTCTATCTCCCTTCCCTTCTTGGACTGTTGATCAATCTACTGGATGCTCCCTGTTTCCCCTGATTCTGGAATATCCCAATCGATGCCTTGAATGTCTCTGCAGCAAGTTGCCTTAAAGATGTTTGATGCAGGTCATTAGGTCCTGTCTGCCTTTAGTCCAATTAATTGGCCAATATTTTGTCACTTGTGACAAAGACTGTCATAACGTTTTTCTCCCCATGGTTAACTTGCTAATTTGCTACCTTTGGGATGATAACGGTATCCTTCTTCATGAAGACCAATGTGAAATATCAGAAAATTATCTGCTGTTTCCCTGTACCCATTATCAATTACAGAGTCAGAACCTCCAAGGGTTCGATGCTGACTTTAGACACTCGATTTTTATATTCTTGTACAACTCTTTCCTTTCATTTTTGTTTCTTGTCAATTTAATCACATGTTCATTTTTCTGTCTTTTTAGTCATCCGCTGCTGTGTTTTTCTTTTCCTTGTGGGTACTGCCCTTGACTGCCTTTGTTACCCATGGGTGGTTCACCTTTCTCTTCGAGTTCTCTTTGTAGGATGAATTCAGATTTCTCCATCTTTCTAATTTCCCCCTCCTTCCACCTCATTTCAGTCCCTATTCTCGGATTCAGCACCGCCTTCTTGATCTGCAAGCTTCTTCCCGACCTCTCCGCCCCCACCCCCTCTCCGTCCTATCACCCTCACCTTAACCTCCTTCCACCTATCGTATTCCCAACGCCCCTCCCCCAAGTCCCTCCTCCTTACCTTTTATCTTAGCCTGCTTGGCACACCCTCCTCATTCCTGAAGAAGGGCTTATGCCCAAAATGTCGATTCTCCTGCTCCCTTGATGCTGCCTGACCTGCTGCACTTTTCCAGCAACACATTTTTAAACTCTGATCTCCAGCATCTGCAGTCCTCACTTTCTCCCTGTGCAGTTAGTTGGCAGAGTTTTGATCCATATTCGTTTCAATTGTGGTTTCACTGATTGTCTGGCTTCTAGCAGTTACAGCAAGTGTAAATCTTTCTTTACCTGCAGTCCAGGGGTGTCTAATGGCTTTCCTCAAGCTGTGATCTTCACAGTATGCTCATCCACACTAGTACTGCAACACCCTAACACACAGAGACAGGCTGCAAATAAATTTTAATAGTTGGAAGAGCAAAACACAAACATGCCTTCAGTCTTAGATTTAGACCATATGATAAAGCTTTCTCCTGAGAAGGGTAGGCAGCCCTTTGTTGTATGTCTTTTAAGTCTCTCTGTTTGAAACTTCCCTGACATTCTACAAGTGTGATCTTGAATGGACTCACACAGGGTTCTGCCAGGCAGTCACTAAATTTATATTTAGATATTTATTTTGGCTGCAAGTCCTCTTCTTAAAAACACATAGTAGTACATAGAACATTACTGCGCAGTACAGGCCCTTCATCCCTCGATGTTGCGCTGACCTGAGGATCCAACCTGAAACCCATCTAACTTACACTCTCGTCCATATGCCTATCCAATGACCATTTAAATGCCTATAAAATTGGCAAGTCTACAACTGTTGCAGGCGGTGCGTTCTACGCCCCTACTATTCTGAGTAAAGAAACTACCTTTTGACATCTGTCCTATATCTATCACCCCTCCATTTGAAGGTATGCCCCCTCGTGTTAGTCATCAACATCCTAGGAAAAATGCTCTCACTGTCCATCCGATCAAACCCTCTGATCATCTTATAAATCTCAATTAAGTCAAATAAAAGAAGAAAACAAAGAAAATTTACAGCCCAGGAACATGCCCTTTGACCCTTCAAGCCTGAGCCGATCCAAATGTACTGTCTAAACCTGTCGGTCAATTCCTAAGCATTTGTATCCCCCTGCTCCCCACCTACTCATGCATCTGTCCAGACCCATCTTAAATGCCTGCTTGCCTCTACCACCTCTGCTGGCAACGCGTTCCAAGTGCCCACCGCACTCTGTGTGAAGTACTTGCCGCATGCATCCCCCTTAAACTTTCCACCTCTCACCTTGAAAGCATGACCTCTTATTATTGAATCCTTCACCCTGGGAAAAAGCTTGTCTCTATCCACCCTGTCTATACCCTTCATGATGTTGTAAACCTCAATCAGGTCCCCCCTCAATCTCCTTTCTTCAAGTGAAAATAAACCTAACCTACTCAACCTCTCTTCATAGCTAGCACCTTCCATACCAGGCAACATCCTCGTAAACCTTCTCTGCACCCTCTCCAAAGCATTCACATCCTTTTGGTAATGTGGCAACCAGAACAGTCCACAATATTCTAAATGCGGCCAAACCAATGTCTTCTACAACTTTAACATGACTGGCCAGCTCTTATACTCAATACCCCGTCCAATGAAGGCAAGCATACTATATGCCTTCTTGACCACTCTATCCACCTTTGCAGCAACCTTCAGGGTACAGTGGACCTGCACTCCCATGTCTCTCTGCCCATCAACTTTTCCCAAGGCTCTTCCATTCATTGTATAATTCGCTTTTAGAATTGCCTAAATGCATCACCTCTTAATCTTCTTCTCTCTAATGAAAACAGCCTCAAGTCCCTCAGCCTTTCCTCATAAGACCTTCCCTCCATACCAGGTAACATCCTAGTAAATTTCCTCTGAAATTTTCCAAAGCTTCCACATCCTTCCTATATTGCAGTGACCAGAACTGCATGCAATACTCCAAGTGCGGCCGCATCAGAGCTTTGTACAGCTGCAACATGACCTCATGGTTCCGAAACTCAATCCCTCTACTAATAAAAGCTATATGCCTTCTTAACAGCCCTACCAACTTGGATGGCAACTTTGAGGGATCTATGTACATGGCTACCGAGATCTCTCTGCTCATCTACACTACCAAGAATCTTACCATCCACCCAGTACTCTGCATTCCTGTTACGCCTTCCGAAGTGAATTGCCTCACACTTTTCTGCATTAAACTCCATTTGCTACCTTTCAGTCCAGTTCTACAGCTTATCTCTGTCCCTCTGTAAACCACAACATCCTTTGACACTATCCATAACTGTACTGATCTTAGTGTCGTCCACAAATTAACTGACTCATTCTTTTATGCCATCAACCAGGTCAGTTATTAAAATGACAAACAGTAGTGGACCCAAAATAGATCCTTGTGGTACACCACTAGTAACTGAACTCCAGGATGAACATTTCCCATCAACCACCACCCTCTGTCTTCTTTCAGCTAGCCAATGTCTGACCCAAACCGCTAAATCGCCCTCAATTCCATGCCTCTGTATTTTGTGCAATAGCCTACCATGGGGACCTTATCAAACGCCTTACTGAAACCCAACACCATATCAACGGCTTTATCCTCATCTACCTGTTTGGTCACCTTCTCAAAGAACTCAATAGGTTTGTGAGGCACAACCTACTCTTCACAAAACTGTGTCGACTATCCCTAATCAACTTACTCCTTTCTAGATTATAAATCTTATAATTTTTTCCAACACTTTAACCACAACTGAAGTAAGGCTCACTGGTCTATAATTACCAGGGTTGTCTCTACTCCCATTCTTGAACAAGAGAACAACATTTGCTATCCTCCAGTCTTCTGGTACTATTCCTTGTACTTCAATACATTTTTATCATGATGTTTCTAAGTAATCTAGGGTTACGATCTATTCTTATGACTCTACATGCAGCAAGCTGGAGACAAAATCCAGGTTTGGTCAGTGACATTGGCACCACACAAGTGCCATGGAATGGCCATCTTGACCAAGAAAGAATCATAAAATTCCTCATGCAATCACAGAAAGCTAACTCTTGCCCATGCACCTCCTCCCTCCTCACAATCCAAGACGCCAAACCCACTTTGCAGGTGAAGCAACCCATTTTACTTATACTTCTCCCAATCTAGTCTACTGAGATTACATTTTACAATGTGGACTCCTTCACTTTGGTAAGACCAAATGCAGACCTCTTGACAGAACACCTCTGCTCTGTCCATTGGAGCGCCCCTGACCTCTTTTTCCATTTCAATAAATTATTGTTGTGCTAACAATTCTGTCCTGGATGTGTTATAATGTTCTAACAAGGGACAACACAAGCTTGAGGAACAGCACCTCATTTTCCACTTAGGCACTTTACAGCTTGTTGACTCAGTATTGAACTTCACAACTTCAAACCCATATGTTATCTGTCCATTATTTATCTTATATCATCCTCTTCACATTCCCTCACCCCAACACACACACACACACACACCATATGTTGCCCTTGCTCCTCTGCCTCTGTCAAAAACTCACAATCCACTACTTTCCAACTCCTTTCAGTTCAGAAGAAGAGTCACTGAACTCAAAACGTTAACTCTGTTTTCCCTCTCTCCGTAGATTTTGGACCTGCTGAATTTTTCCAGCATTCTCTGTATTTGTTTGAGACGTTATTGGAAATGGGTCCCTATGTCCAAGTGGCAAATAAGCCAAAATTCTACAAGACTGAGATGGTGCAAATACAAGAACAGAAATCGCTGGTGAAACTCAGCAAGTTTGGTAGCATCTGTGGACAGAAAGCAGAATTAACATTTAGAGTCCAATGACCCTTCCTCAGAACTGGATGGTAATGTCACTACGGTCACTAATAGCTGCCATTGTATGGAAAAGAGTCAACCAATCTCCTGCTAGTTTGAAAATTCGCAACCAGAAGGGATCTTTATTATTCTATGTGATTTAGTCTTTGGCCTAAAATATGTGTGCTTCTCTCTCAATGATTTAGCATTTTTTTTGTAAAGTAAACTTTGCCAAAAGCTATTCTGGCTGTGGAAATGCATGCCTGGTTTAAAAAGAATACATATGCTCGGTTTGGATGAAAGGACTTTTGCTCCTTTGGAATCAAAAATGCATGCTTTCAATAAGTTTAAATCAAAAATGAGGAAGGCAATTTTGGCCTGTTTTCATATGGCACATTAAACTGCATTTGAACCATCCATCTTCCAACATGCATGTTAGTAACTGTGTTTTGAGAACATTTTGTTACAAGAAACTGAACCACATATTCACAAAATTGAATTGTAATGTGTTGGATCCTATTCTCTAGCACAGTTTTCAACAAAGAACTTCAAGGCATCATTGACCTACATTTGTGACAACATCACTGACACAATGGATGATGACATTGTATACAATTGGCAATGATATAACTCATACTGTGATTTTGATCAAATACACAATTTTCATGATGGAGAAATATTATCCCAGAAATACCTGTAAATCAGGAAATGGCATTTTCAATCATTGGGGAAGAAGCACTGAGCAATTTGTTGGGGCCAAGGTTGACAAGTCCCAGATGAGACTTCAGTCTGAGTTTTCAAAAAATAGTGAAGCATTGGGTAGTTGAAGCATTGGTTTTACTTTTCCAAACTTCAATGAAGATTTAATTAGATTGGAAAATAGCAAATATAACTCCTTTATTCAGAAAGGAAGACAGAAATCAGGAAACTACTTGTCAGTTATCTAACATCTGTCATAGGAAAATGGTCGACTCTAAGGGATGACACAATGGCTCAGTGGTTAGCACTGTTCTTTCACAGTGCCAGGGACCCAGGTTCGATTCTACCCTTGAGCGACTGTCTCTGTGGAATTTGTACATTTTCCTTGTGTCTGTGCAGGTTTCCTCCGGGTGCTCCAATTCCCTCCCACAGTTCAAAGGTGTACAGGTTAGGTGGATTTGCCATGCTAACTTGTCCATAGTGTTCAGGGATGAGCACTATGGACAAAGTTGATCATCCACTTCACCTCCTCATAAGATCCTTAATAGCTCAGATATCAGACTTCAGCCAATTCGAATCACTGCATGTGACATCAAGAAATGGTTGGAGGCACTGAACACTGACAACATTCTCGCATTTTGAGTGCGAGCAGCAGCAGAGTGTAAAGGAAACCGGAAGGCTACAGCTAAGGTGAGACAGTTTGTTTTAAAATTACTTACTGGTAGCGGGCAGAGGTGTTTTTTTTTTCTCTTCACAGAAAGAGCGGGAGCAGCAGGGGGAAGTGACGAAGACCAGAGGGGCAGCCGGGTAGGTTTTTTCCCTATAAAAGCGCGCAGGAGAAGAACCCAAGGCACTACAGAGGTAGTGCCTCCCACCCGCCCTCCTCCTCTAACCTAATAATAAGACCCGTTGTGGTAAGTAGGTAAGTGCTGCATTTTGCTTGTTTTATTCTTTAAACCCAGTTTTATTTTTTAAAAAAAGGTTACTTTTAGAGGGATGGCAGTGAAGGCAGTGCAATGTTCCTCTTGCAACATGTTTGAGGTGAGGGATGCCATGGACGTCCCTGCTGATTACACTTGCAGGAAGTGCACCCATCTCCAGCTCCTCCAAGTCCGTCTTAGGGAACTGAAGCTGGCGTTGGATGAACTTCGGATCATTCGGGAGGCAGAGGGGGTCATAGATCGGAGCTTTAGGGAAGTAATAACTCCAAAGATTGCAGACAGATGGGTGACAGTGAGGGGGACTGAGATGAAGCAGCCAGTGCAGGGACCCCCTGTGGCCATTCCCCTCAAGAACAAGTATACCGTTTTGGATACTTGTGGGGGGGATGACTTACCAGGGGTAAGTAATGGGGCTCAGGCCGCTGGCACGGAGCCTGACGCCGTTGCTCAGAAGGGAAGGGTGGAGAAGAGCAGAGCAATAGTAATTGGGGACTCGATAGTTCGGGGCACAGATAGGCGGTTTTGTGGGGGCGAGAGAGACTCACGTTTGGTATGTTGCCTCCCAGGTGCAAGGGTACGTGATGTCTCTGATCGTGTTTTCCGGGTCCTTAAGGGGGAGGGGGAGCAGCCCGAAGTCGTGGTCCACATTGGCACCACATTGACATAGGTAGGAGGAGGGCTGAGGATGTTAGGCAGGCTTTCAGGGAGCTAGGTTGGTAGCTCAGAGTTAGAACGTACAGAGTTGTTGTCTCTGGTTTGTTACGTGCCACGTGATAGAGAGTCGAGGAATCGGGAGAGAGAACAGTTAAATGCGTGGCTACAGGGATGGTGCAGGAGGGAGGGATAACTGGGGTTCTTTCTGGGGAAGGTGGGACCTCTATAAACAGGATAGTCTACACCTGAACCTGAGGGGCACCAGTATCCTTGGCGGGAGGTTTGCTAGTGCTCTTGGGGTGGGTTTAAACTAACTCTGCAGGGGCATGGGAACCTAGACTGTAGCTTTAGGGTGCAGGACCTGGAGTGTAGGGAGGTTAGGAACATGGCATCAATTTCCAAGGAGGGTGCCTGTAAACAGGAAAGTGGCTTGAAGTGTGTATACTTCAATGCAAGAAGTATACGAAATAAGGTAGGTGAACTTGCAACGTGGGTTGGTACCTGGGACTTCGATGTTGTGGCTATTACGGAGACATGGCTAGAACAGGGACAGGATTGGCTGTTGAAGGTTCCGGGATTTAAATGTTTTAGTAGGGGCAGAGGGGGGGGTAAAAGAGGGGGAGGTGTGGCATTGCTTGTCAAAGATAATATTACAGTGGTGGAAAGGACGATGGATGAGGACTTGCCATCTGAGGTAGTTTGGGCTGAGGTACGGAATAGGAAAGGTGAGGTCACCCTGTTAGGAGCCTTTTACAGGCCTCCTAATAGTCCTAGAATCATTGAAGAAAGGATAGGGAAGGTGATCCAGGAGATGAGTGACAGTAATAGGGTGGTTGTTATGGGGGACTTTAACTTTCCTGATATTGATTGGGAAAGCTATAGCTCAAGTTCGTTAGATGGGTCAGTGTTTGTTCAATGTGTGCAGGAGAGTTTCCTGACACAATATGTAGACAGGCCAACAAGAGGTGAGGCCATACTGGATTTGGTTCTGGGTAACGAACCAGGCCAGGTGTTAGAATTAGAGGTAAGTGAGCACTTTGGGGATAGTGACCATAATTCGGTGATTTTTACACTCGTGATGGAGAGGGATAAGTGAGGACGACAGGGCAAGAGTTATAGCTGGGGTCAGGGAAATTATGATGCGGTGAGGCATGACTTAGGATGTGTGGCTTGGAAAAGTAGACTCCAAGGCAAGAGTGTAAATGATATGTGGAGCTTGTTCAAGGAGCAACTATTGAATGTCCTTGATAATTATGTACCTGTCAGGCAGGGAGGAAAGGGTCGTGCGAGGGAGCCGTGGTTTAATAAGGAATTGGAATCCCTTGTTAAATGGAAGAGGGCAGCCTATCTCAAGATGAGACGTGAAGGTTCAATTGGGGCGATTGAGAGTTATAGGGTAGCCAGGAAGGACCTGAAGAGAGAGCTAAGAGCAGCAAGGAGGGGACATGAAAGGTCCTTAGTCGGTAGGATTAGGGAAAACCCTAAGGCTTTCTATAGGTATGTTAGGAATAAAAGAATGACTAGGGTAGGAATAGGTCCAGTCAAGGATAGTAGGGGGAAGTTGCGTGTGGAGGCGGAAGAGATTGGGGAGACACTGAATGAATACTTTTCTTCAGTATTCACACAGGAACAGGGCATTGTTGTCGATGAGAATACTGAGGCACAAATAAGTAGAATGGATGGCTTTGAGGTATGTAGAGAAGAGGTGCTGGAAATCCTGGAAAAGGTGAAAATAGATAAGTCCCCTGGGCCTGATGGCATTTATCCTAGGATTCTCTGGGAAGCAAGGGAGGAGATTGCAGAGCCATTGGCCTTGATTTTTATGTCCTCTTTGTCGACAGGAGTAGTGCCAGAAGACTGGAGGATAGCAAATGTGATTCCCTTGTTCAAAAAGGGGAGTAGGGATAACCCTAGTAACTATAGGCCGGTGAGTCTCACTTCTGTTGTGGGCAAAGTCTTAGAGAATTGTAAGGGATAGGATTTATGAACATCTGGATAGGAATAATGTGATCAAGGATAGTCAGCATGGTTTTGTGAAGGGAAGGTCGTGCCTCACAAACCTTATTGAATTCTTTGAAAAGGTGACGAAGGAGGTTGATGAGGGGAAAGCGGTAGATGTGGTATATATGGATTTTAGTAAGGCGTTTGATAAGGTTCCCCATGGTAGGCTACTGCAGAAAATACGGAGATATGGCATAGAGGGTGAGTTGGAGGTT
>NC_057744.1:40329334-40340372 GCF_004010195.1 Chiloscyllium plagiosum | reverse complement strand
TGGTGGTGGGGTCTGTTTGGAGGTGGCGGAAATGACGAAGGATGATACGATGTATATGGAGGTTGGTGGGGTGGTAGGTGAAGACCAGTGAGGTTCTACCTGGTGGCGATTGGAGGGGCGGGGCTCAAGGGCGGAGGAGCGGGAAGTGGAAGAGATGCGGTGGAGACCATTGTCAACCACGTCTGAGGGGAAATTGCGGTCTTTGAAGAAGGAGGCCATCTGGGTTGTTTGGTATTGGAATTGGTCCTCCTGGGAGCAGATGCGGCGGAGGCGAAGGAATTGGGAATATGGGATGGCGTTTTTACACGGGGAAGGGTGGGAGGAGTTGTAATCTAGGTAGCTGTGGGAGTCAGTCGGTTTATAGTAAATGTCCGTGTTGAATCGGTCGCTCGAGATAGAAATGGAGAGGTCTAGAAAGGGGAGGGAGGAGTCTGAGACGGTCCAGGTAAATTTGAGGTCGGTTGGAAGGTGTTAGTAAAGTGGATGAATTGTTCAACCTCCTCATTGGAGCACGAGGTAGCACTGATACAGTCATCGATGTAGCGGAGGAAAAAGTGGGGGGTGGTGCCAGTGTAGCTGCGGAAGATGGACTGTTCCACATATCCTACGAAGAGGCAGGCATAGCTGGGGCCCATGCGGGTGCCCATGGCTACTCCTTTGGTTTGGAGGAAGTGGGAGGATTGGAAAGAGAAGTTGTTCAGAGTGAGGACCAGTTCAGTCAGTCAAAGGTGTCAGTGGAAGGGTACTGATTGGGTCGGTGGGAAAGGAAAAAGCGGAGGACTTTGAGGCCTTTGTGATGGGGGATGGAGGTGTACAGGGACTGGAAGTCCATGGTGAAGATAAGGCGTTGGGGACCGGGGAAGCGAAAATCATGGCCGAGATGGAGGGCGTGGGTGGTGTCCCGAACATAGGTGGGGAGTTCTTGGACTAAGGGGGACAGGACCATGTCGAGGTATGCAGAGATGAGTTCGGTGGGGCAGGAGCAGGCTGAGACAATGGGTCGGCCGGGGCAGTCAGGTTTGTAGATTTTGGGCAGGAGGTAGAAACGGGCAGTGCGGTGTTGTGGGACTATGAGGTTGGACGTGGTGGATGGGAGATCTCCTGAGGTGATGAGGTTATGAATGATCTGGGAGATGATGGTTTGGTGGTAGGAGGTGGGGTCATGGTCAAGGGGCAGTAGGAGGAGGTGTCCGCGAGCTGGCGTTTAACCTCAGCAATATAAAGATGGGTGCGCCAAACTACCACCGCGCCTCCCTTGTCTGCCAGTTTGATAGTGAGGTTGGGGTTGGAGCGGAGGGAGTGGAGGGCTGTACGTTGCGAGGGTGAGAGGTTGGAGTGGGTAAGAAGGGTGGACAGGTTGAGGCGGTTAATGTCGCGGTGGCAGTTGGTTATGAAGAGATCGAGGGCGGGTAAGAGGCCAGCATGGGGTGTCCAGATGGATGGGGTATGTTGGAGGCGGGAGAAGGGGTCGTCAGAGGGTGGGCGAGAATCCTGGTTGAAGAAGTAGGCGCGGAGGCGAAGGCGGCGGAAGAATTGTTCGATGTCTCGCCGCGTGTTGAACTCATTAATCCGGGACTGTAGGGGGATGAAGGTGAGGCCTCTGCTGAGGACTGATCTTACATCCTCAGAGAGGGGGAGGTCTGGAGGGATGGTGAAAATACGGCAGAGCTGGGACCTAGGACCTTGGACCTAGTGTGGGGCTGGAGCTGGGAGTGGGGGCAGGGTTAGGCGTGGAGGCAAGGTTAGGCGTGGGGGCAGAGTTGGGCGTGGGGGTGGAGATCGGCTCAGGAGGTGAGTTATTCAATGCAGTATTCCTAGCCACTGACCTACTGTTGTAGCCACTGTGTTTATGTGGTGAGTCCAAGTCAGTTTCTGGTCAGTGGTAACAGTGGGGGATTCAGTGACAGTAATACCATTGAATGTTAAGAGGGAAGAGGGAGATTGTCTGTGACTTCCAGTCATCACAGACTTCCCTTCCTCCTGAAGTCCTTGATCTAATCTTAAATCTATGCCCCATTCTTCTCCAATCAGGTTCCTGCCCGACTAACCATAGTCACAGGGATAATTGTGACTGCAATTTTGATTTTGAGGTCTTATTCTTGCCTTCCTCAAGCTTTTTCCATGATCTGATATGCTCAATAATGCCATCTTATTCCAACGCCTCTTGTCATTATCAGTCAGCTGTGTCTTGCTGTCATTTGGGTTCACTTTTACCTTTTCCATCATAACTAGACTATTACTTGCAATGGCTTCACTTGCACCTCCCATACTGTGAGCCCTGGTGATCCTATTGGCTTGATTCTTGATACCTATTTCTTGTTCAGATGTTGTTCTTGGCACAGCGCCCTGGAAATAGGGCACCGGGTTTCACCTGGACACTAATGCTACTCAGTTTGAAATCACTTCTCAGGTTCTCTCTAATCTCGTCTTTTTTTTCAACATGACCTGTTACTTAATCTACAGAGACCATTTAAGATCATAGTAAGGCTGTGAGCGCAGAATTTTCAAATGCATCGTTGGATTATACAAGCCTGTTGGCTGCCTGTGGATAACTCGAAAGCTTAGGGGGGAAATTGATGACCAACAACTCTGGCAATCCACGAATGTGGTCAGCCTTCTTCTCCAAGATCCAGTGCTGGATAGGCTGCAATTTCTTTCAACAAAACATTAGGATGATTGAATACCTTGCCTTCAGACCTTGTTGTGTGATATCTCATTAGGAGAGAGTATAAAAGTAGAGACGTTGTTGTGGTTCTGTTCGCCGAGCTGGGAATTTGTGTTGCAGACGTTTCGTCCCCTGTCTAGGTGACATCCTCAGTGCTTGGGAGCCAGGATGTGCTAGGATGTCATCTAGACAGGGGACGAAATGTCTGCAACACAAATTCCCAGCTCGGCAAACAGAACCACAACAACGAACACCCAAGCTACAAATCTTCTCACAAACTTTGAAAGTAGAGAAGTGTTTCTGCAACTGCATAGAGCATTGCTGAGACTTAAATTGGCATATTGCATACAATTGTGCTCCCCTTATTTGAGGGAGGGATGTAGTTGCATTTGGAGGCAGTTCAGAGGGAGTTCACTGGATTGATTCCAGAGGTGAGGGGTTTGTCTTAAGAAGAGAGATTGAGCAGTTTGGGACTATACTCGCTGGAGTTTTGAAGAATGAAGGAGATCTAATTGTGATCTGAAAGCTAAAAGTGATTGACAAAGTGGACCGAAAGGATATTTCCGAGAGTGGGGCAATTTAGAACAAGAGATTATTGTTTTAAATCTGCTAGACCTTGTCCTCAAACAGAGATGAGGAGAAATTATTTCTCTTACAGGCTGGTGAAGCTGTGGAACTCACTATCCCAGACTGTGGTGGTTGCTGGGACATGTAACCAGGCTATAGAATGGTTGTCCAATAGCCAATGTATGGTATAATTTTCAGCATGTAATGTGAGGGAGTTTCAGATGTGCTTTCCTGAAACAATTGCTGCTATTTTATGTGAATCTGAGCTGAACTATCTCTTTGATAGACAGAACCTTTCACAGGTCCTGGCATGAGAGTGGTCAGATTGTGTTAAACAACAATGAAAACTCCACACCTGCTAATCTTGTACCCTTGCCAGATGATGTCCCTTAAAGGGATCACTGGGGTCTACTTAGAAAGCCAGCAAGTTGGTTTTAAAAAGATATTTTCAAACCCATTCATGAATCCCACTCTCACTAAGACCACTAGAATAACGTTTGACCCTTCCTTCAGAATACAGCTTCCAGCATAGTTGCATAAAGATGATTCCTGAATTCCTGCCCCAGTTTTCCTTTATAAACTCTCATTTGTTTAGTATCTAAAAAGAAATGAAAATTGCATAATATAAAATTTAATATATTCATCTGTACTTTTTAACAAACCTCATGATATTGTATTGAAGATATGGCCTATTGCTGGCCTTGTTTTCAAATATAAAATACATTCTTGAAATAATAACTAGTGCCCAGTGGGCACAGTACTACAATGCTCACAGCCTCCTGCCAACCGTTAAATGCAGACAATCACGTTTGGGGTTTCACCACACAGATGATGTGTAGGCTGATGTGAGTTTTACCTCCAGTAAGGGTACATTCTGTCTAATACAGCAATGCTATGTAGGCTGAATGATTGTGACATTAAATATATTCTAGGCAGATGTTAATTAGTAAGGGAATTAGAGTTATAAGGATATAGCAAGAAAGGGGAGTTGAGAATGACCAGTTCAGCCATGATCTTATTGAATAGTGGAGCAGACTCTATTGTCAAAATGGCATACTTTTGTTCTGACATCCGATCTTATGTTATCCCTTGTAACATATGAAACTAGGTGTGGATACCATGGCATTGAAGAGTCCAACGGATGTTTATTACAGTTGGTTATTATGCCAAAACATTACATTCTCAGGTACATCAGTGTCTGGGCTAACATTAAGCTCGTCATAAAGAACAGCATGCTTCCACCAGCATTTCATGCTTCAAGTGATCTGAGTTAAGATGAAGTATGTGTTTTTTTTAACACTCATGGGTCACATACCATGATTCACTGATGACGCCATGAGCATGTCCCTTAAAGGTACACTGATATGCCAGCAAACTGAAGCATAGCACAACACAGGCACTTCAAGCAGTCATGTCATCACCCAGCCAAATCAAAAGCTACCTCTGTATTATTCCCTATTTTCACTCAAACCTCTAGTGAAAACCAACATCACTATCATCAAACTTGACTATTCCAATGCTAACACTATTTAAAGAGTAAGGGGATGACCATTTAAGGCAGCAATTAGTTGAAATGTTTCCTTGCAATGTGTTGTGAGCTTATGGAATTTGCTTCCTCAGAATGCATTGGAAATACCACTGCCAGTACCACCATCCTTTTAGGTCCTGAATTTCCAACTGGATTTCTCTTTCTTATTTCAAATTTCCTCATTTAATATGTCTGCCTTGCACCTTTCATTTTTCTTCACCTAGTTATGGTCTGCAAATTCTTTCATGCTCTCAAAAGATTAGAATAGATTCCCTACAGTGTGGAAACAGGCCATTCAGCCCAACAAGTCCACACTGACCCTCCGAACAGTAACCCACCAAGATCCATTTTTCTCTGACTAATGCACCTAACACTATGGGCAACTTAGCATGGCGAATTCACCTAAACCGCACATCTTTGGATTGTGGGAGGAAACCCACACAGACACAGGGAGAGTATGCAAATTCCACACACTCAACCGAGGCGGGAATTGAACCTGGGTCCCTGGCTGCTGAGAGGCAGCAGTGCTAACCACTGAGCTACTGTACAACCGTCAAAAGGCTTCATTATCTCAAACAACAATAAAGAACCTCAAAAATCTCATGAGAGTTTCTATTATCACCATTTAAGCTGATATTTGGTTGCTTTCAACAGAGTGTAGTGGTGGTCACTAAACTAAACATTGTGAGCTTTGTTGCAATGGGGGATCTTGTGAAGTGGACAATCATTAATGGTGATCATGCAGTGGCCTATAGACATCCACATTAACCTTGACTGAGCCATTGACTGAGATCAAAAACATTCATCTTACCTTTGCAGACTGTAAAGCCACACTGCTGCGGTTTGAAAACAGCCGGAATAGTTTGTGAGTCATCAACAATTGGCCCCACAAACATTCTTCCACCCAGATCAGGCATCCTCTGGTGTCTCGTTTATAGCTGACACTGAAATATGAAGCAAGGAATGTCATTTAGTAAGAGGTTGTGAGAGGAGATCAGGGCGATAGGCAGTTAGAAAGTCTGGAGATGAGCAGCTGACTCACACAATGCGTTTTGAAGTCAATCCAATCCTGAGGTCTCTCTCAGTACACATTACATCAGTTGTACCTGTCTTGAGTCAGAAAATCATTGAGTTAAATTCTATTCCAGAGACTTGAGAAGGAAATGTTAGCTGCCATTCGAAATGCAGCACTGTCAGAAGGGCTGCTTTTGAGTCTTGCCCTCTCAGGTGGATGCAAAAGGTCTCCAGCCCTTCTCAGACAGGACATCACAATCAGGGAATTAGCCATGAATCTGCAACAGGCCACCAGACAAGTTAAGGAGCCTTCACTTCACATGTAAATTACAAAGATTAAAGCAAAGGAACTGAGATAATATTTGGAGGATTTTATTCAGAAACCACTCCAGGTTTGGAAAGCAAATGGCTTTCTTATTTTTGAATTCTAATTTCAGTCTGTTACAATGCTTCCTTCACTCACTGCATCATTTAATATACCACAAAATCTTAGCCCTTTTCCCCCACACCCTTTAATATTTCACTCATTCAAATCCCACTTTCACCACACCCTTTAATATTCTTCTAAATCTAATCCCAATCTACTCCTTACTCCCCACAGCTTTTAATATCCCACCCAGTCTAATCCCACTCTCTCCTCACTCATCACATACTTTAATATCCCACCAAGTCTAATCACACTTTCTCCTCACTCCCCACCGTGTTTAATATCCTGCCCAGTCTTATCCCACTTTTCCTTCACTCCCCACACCCTTTCATACTTCATCCAGTTAAATTCAGTTCTCTTCCTCACTGCCTGCCTGGATAGGGTAAATGTTGAAAGGATGTTCCCAAAGGTGGTGTGTCTAGAAACAGGGCACCATTTTAAAACTGAGATGAGAAGAAATTTCTTCCCCCATGGAATTCACTATTTCAGAAAGCAGTCGGGAACAAAACATGGTATGATTTCAAGAAGAATTTAGATAGAGTACTCAAGACTAAGGGAATCAAAGGATCTTGGGAAAAAGCAGGTACAGGCTGCTGAGTTCATTGATCAGTCATGTTTGTGATGAATGGTAGAGCAAATTGGAAGGGTCTACTCATACTCCTGCATTCTATGTTTCTAGAATATCTTACCTGGTCTAATCTCACTCCTGTTAATTCCCTATATGGGCAGCACGGTGGCTCAGTGGTTAACACTGTTGCCTCACAGCACCGGGTCCCAGGTTTGATTCCAACCTCGGGTGACTGTGTGGAGTTTGCACATTCTCCCCGTGTCTGCGTGGGTTTCCTCCGGATGCTCTGGTTTCCTCCCACCGTCCAAAGGTTAGGTGAATTGGCCATGCTTAAATCGTCAATTAGGTGCATTAGTCAGAGGGGAAAAGGGGTTTGGGTGGGTTACTCTTCGGAGGGTTGATGTGGACCTGTTGGGCCAAAGGGCCTTTTTTTTTAGATTACTTACAGTGTGGAAACAGGCCCTTCGGCCCAACAAGTCCACACCGACCCGCCGAAGCGTAACCCACCCATTCCCGTACATTTACCCCTTTACCTAACACTACGGGCAATTTAGCATGGCCAATTCACCTAACCTGCACATCTTTGGACTGTGGGAGGAAACCGGAGCACCCGGAGGAAACCCACGCAGACACGGGGAGAATGTGCAAACTCCACACAGTCAGTCGCCTGAGTCGGGAATTGAACCCGGGTCTCTGGCGCTGTGAGGCAGCAGTGCTAACCACTGTGCCACCGTGCCGCCCACCGTGCCGCTCCACACTGTAGAGAATCTAATCTAAATCCTTTAAAATGCTAGTAAAGTGGGTCTCGCCTGATCATTTCCCATATCTTTTAGATAAATAATTATGTCTTTGTTTTAAAAACAAATTCATTTCAGTGGGTCACTTCAAAAACTTGTCTTTTCCATTCCACAGGTTTTAGTTTTATCCACAATTTCATTAAGTGCCAATTTTCCAAACAACTTCTGAAAGTTCACTAACTGCATTACATACATCAACCCTATGCAACATTTCATCAAAAAACTCTAATGGCAAAATGTAAACCAATTAAACGTTTAGATTAGATTACTTACAGTGTGGAAACAGGCCCTTCGGCCCAACAAGTCCACACCGCCCCGCCGAAGCGCAACCCACCCATGCCCCTACATTTACCCATTACCTAACACTACGGGCAATTTAGCATGGCCAATTCACCTGACCTGCACATCTTTGGACTGTGGGAGGAAACCGTAGCACCCGGAGGAAACCCACGCAGACACGGGGAGAACGTGCAAACTCCACACAGTCAGTCGCCTGAGGTGGGAATTGAACCCAGGTCTCTGGCACTGTGAGGCAGCAGTGCTAACCACTGTGCCACCGTGCCGCCCACTAATTATGACTCTAAATTTACCAATGCTATTCAGTCAGTCTATTGCTGTACTATTAAAACATTGCCAGTCAGTCTGTCTTTGAGAAAATTGTATTGAACCTCATTCTTGAATGAAGAGCCTCCTTTCTGAACAAGTCCTGGCCAGGTTTGAGGTTGATGTGTTATCAGAGACTGACTCTGAATGCACAAATTAACTGGACACTCCCAGTGGGCTGTGTATTTCCCAGACAGGTGAGTATTTGATATTTCAGTATTACTAAATTATTGTGGTTTGAAACTCTGGTATGGACAAGTTTGACTTATAACAAAGAATGGTAAGGAATGCGGAGGTAACTCATGCCAGGTGGGTTATTTTGAACCAATTGTAACTTTTCTTGGAACTCCTGCAGTCTGTGTTAAAAGCATTGTGCTGTTAGATAGAAAATTTCTGGATTTTGATCCTTCATCATTGCTGAGTTATTTTCATGAATTTAAAACTCTGCAATTTATTTTGGTTGGAAATTTACAGAAGGAAAGTCAACTAAATATTGATAGCATAGAAATATTGACTGGTTATTACACAGAAGTAGGCCACTTAGCCTGCTATGTCTACAGTGGCCTTCTGTAGGAGAAACACTGTTGTCCTATACTCCTGCTTTTTCTAGTGGCTCTGCAATTTATTTCTCTTCAGGTAATAAACCAATTCCCCTTTGAAATCCACAACTGAATTTGCCTCCACCACACTCTCAAACAGTGTGTTCCATATCTAAATCTTGTGTAATCTGACAATTTTTCTTGTAAGTGCATTTTGGAATGGCAAAGCCAGCATTCGATGAACATTGCAAGATTCAGGGTTTGATAGTTCAAGGAGGTTATTACAATTGAGTTCCATTGGTGATAGCAAGATTTGACTGTTCCAACATATAACTTTCATTAAATATTGCCAAGGAACAAGCACAGATTTTGAAACAAAGTCTTCAACTGGTTACCTAAAACAGTTCAAGGATCACTGAAGAATAATTCTGAGTCACAGATAGTTAAAGAAGAGTAAGACAGGATCTTGGTGATCTTCGGAGTACAGTGTGCCGTTCTAGTCACCCTACTAGAGAAAGGATATGATTAAATTGGATGGGGTTCAGAAAGGATTTACAAGGATGTTGCTGGAACTGAAGGGTTTGAGTTATAAAGTAAAGGCTGGATAGGCTGGGATATTTACCACTGGAGTGTAAGAGGTTATAGAGGTTCATAAAATCTTTTCCCTATAGTAGGGAAAACTAGAAAATATATTTTTAAGATGAAAGGAGAAAGATTTAAAAGGGACCTGAGGAGCAACTTTTTCACACAGACAGTGGTTCGTGTGTGGAATGAACTGCAGAGGAAGTGGTGGATGCAGGTACAGTTACAACATTTAAAATATGTTTGGACAGGTTAATGAGTAGGAAACGTTTAGATGGATATGGGCTAAAATGCAGGCAAATGAAACTTTGTCAACAGGCAGGAGGCTTGAAGAACACAGCAAGCCAGGTAACATCAGGAGGTAGATAAGTCAACGTTTCATGTGTAACCCTTCTTCAGTCCTGATGTTGAATGGTGATATATTTCCAAGTAAAGATAGTGAATGGCTTGGAGGGGAAACTTACAGGAGGTAGTATTCACATGCATTTGCTCCCTTGCCCTTCTAGATGGAAGTAGTTCTGGGTTTGGAAGGTGCTGTCTGAGGATCTTTGATAAATTTTTGCAATGCATCATGTAGGTAGCATCAGTCATGGAGGGAGTGGATGCTTGTGAATGCAGTGCCAATCAAGCGGGCTGTTTTGTCCTGAATGGTGTCAAGCTATTTGAATGTTGTTGGAGCTGTACCCATCCAGGCAAGTGCAGAGTATTTTGTCATACTCCTGACTTGTGCTTTGCAGATGGTGGACAGGCTTTGGGGAGTCAGGACATAATTTACTTGCTGAAGTATTCCTAGCCTCTGACCTACACTTGTAGACAATGTTTTTATATGGAGAGTCAGGTGAGTTTCTGGTTAATGATAACCCCAAGAACGATGATAGTGGGGGCTTCAGTGATGGTAACACCACTGAATTTCAAGGAGTGATGGTTGTTGTCTCTTGTTGATGATGGTCATTGCCTGGCATTTGTGTGGCGCAATTCTAATTTGCCACTTGTCAGTCCAAGTCTGGATATATTGCTTTAGTACTTGAGGAGTTGTGATTTCTTTTTGTGCAATTTTATTTGCAATAAACTTGCTATTCTTAGTTGACCATGTTAGGTAAAAACAAGGACTGCAGATGCTGGAAACCAGAGTCTCGATTAGAATGGTGCTGGAAAAGCACAGCAGTTCAGGCAGCATCTGAGGAGCAGGAAAATCGACATTTCGGGCAAAAGCCCTTCATCAGGAATAGAGACAGGGTGCCTGCAGAGTGGAGAGATAAATGAGAGGGGGGTGGGGGGTGGGGAGAAAGTAGCATAGAGTACAATGGGTGAATGGGGATGGGGATGAAGGTGATAGGTCAGAGAGGAGGGTGGAGTGGATAGGTGGAAAGGAAGATAGGCAGGTAGGACAGGTCATGAGGGTGGTGTGAGCTGGAAGGTTGGAGCCGAGGTGAGGTGGGGGAAAGGGAAATGAGGAAACTGGTGAATCCACATTTCCATCACCTCCAAACGGACCCCACCACCAGGGATATATTTCCCTCCCTACCCATTTCTGCTTTCTGCAAAGACTACTTGGTCAGGTCCACGCCCCCCAACAACCCACCCTGGGGTTGAAGTGTTCCGAGGTGGAAGATGAGGCGTTCTTCCTCCAGGCGTTTGGTGGTGAGGGAGCAGCGGTGGAGGAGGCCCAGGACTTGCATGTCCTTGGCAGAGTGGGAGGGGGAGTTGAAATGTTGGGCCACAGGGCGGTGGGGTTGATTGGTGCGGGT